>NC_091122.1:128696954-128879454 GCF_040183065.1 Periplaneta americana | reverse complement strand
GGTCCATGTACAAATTATATGTAATTTAGTCCTAAAGAAGCAATTGCTGCTGAAACATTTTATTATTTACTCACTGCGTATTTTGAAGCACTATTGACATCGGCTATAGTTGAAGAGCCAGTAACATAGAATCTAGAGTTAATAGTAGCTGTTGAATTGGAACAAGTGGCCTATTTCTGTTTGTAGGATATTCAAATCTGACTTCAATTTCTTGCCACGTTGAGATCGCACATTTCCTCAATATTAAATGGATAATAGCTCAGCATCGAAATAAGCGTCAGTATGATAATCAGTTGACTTATAAAGATTATCTTCCCTATATTAATAACTTATTCCAAAATATCTTTTAAATTATATATTACTAGTCTTATGGCCGGTTTCACAAAGCTTCATTAAGGTTTTAATGATTCATTAATGTATTTACTGGTTCATTAAATCATTTTTATATCTCACCAAGCACCTTTAGCCTAACGAACCAGTAAAACTATCTTTAAATTTAGTGATAGAAATTTCCGTCTTTAAATGTTTAATTATTCATTAGTTGCAATATAAAATGGCGGAACGTTTCGACGCAGAATTGTTATATCTGGAACAGCTCGAAAATTAAGTCAAATGGAGATAATGTTAAGAATTTAAAAACCGATCATTTTGAAAATTTGAATGACACAAAAATTCACAAAAGATACCGCGTCACGAAGATCGTGGTACCGGTACTCAAAATTTTAGAAGAAACTAATCATAGGTTAGAATATCATAAAAACGACTGAGACAAAGCTGAAACTAGTCAACTAGGTAACATACAACTGAGTTTTATTTTAAGACATGAAAGTGATTATTATAACTACATACCGGTACCTAAGAAATATTAGTAAATTAATACATAATGTGCATTCAAACATAACAAAACTTAATTGGTATATTAACTTTATTATAATTATATTATAGCTAGCTATGTTTGCATTGGCTGTAAAACAGAAGCGAAAGAGTTGGATTCTTGGAATTTATAATCGTTTTCTTTCCGATGCAAATTTAATTTTCCAGCAGGATAATCACCCCGCGCATACCGCCATAAATGTTCAAAGACTGTTCACGGAAAAGCACGAAAAAGAGGAGGATTGACAAATATCGAGACATCCCACCTCAAAATCCAGATCAGTTCTGGGATCAAGTTCTGGCTACCTGGGAAGATTTCGCTAAGGACCAGAACTGTTTCCGCGATCTGGTGGACTCTATGCCCCGAAAATGCCAGGCAGTGATAGACGCCGGTGGCATGTGAACAATGTATTAGATCCACATGTGTATTTCTTTTATTTTCTTTAATTTGTTTATCTTTGTTTTATTTCGGGAAGAAAATTGATCTCCCAAGAGTTTTTTTTAAATTCTCCTACTGGAGCCAGAGTTGCGAAATAATTCATTCCACTACACAAAATTAAAAAAATGAAGAAAGGTAACATGTATAAAAATTAGTTACGTTAATAAAAAAAAAAAGGTTATCACCGAGAATCGAACACGGGCCTCTGGGATGGCAAGCCAACTCGCTTCTGACTTCTCCATCGGGAAATCATGACGTAACTAGCGCGACGAGGCATATATAGCTGCTCGGTTGAAGCCTACGGAGACAGCGCACATATAAACGTATTCGTGTAAATATTTTAATGTTCAGTACTAGTTAATGTTTCATTTGGACTGATTTACTGAAGCTTGGTGAAACCGGCCCTTACTCTAAACATTCCTCAAAGAGAAACATAACATGTTATTTTTCACAACTTTTGTCTGAACAGCTGTGGTGTTATCCGCCACGTTTAACTGTTTGTTAAATGAGTTAACGCCCTGAAATCCTACATTTAAAGTTAACAAACGGTTAAGAACCTGTTAAGCCAAACTGGTGTTGGACAAATGGAAAAACTGTATTTAACAAACTGTTGAAGGATTAACAGTCGTTAAGTGTTCTAACATTACTTGGACAAACCGGCCATAAGTATTACTAAAGTTGTAAGTAGACGAGGCGCGTGCATATAGCAAGCGAAGTACTTGAATGACGGCTCACGCTACTCTTGTTTCGTCAAGTGGAGCAGAACAAAACATAGACCACTTTAACAATTACACTAATATTTACAATTTAAATTATTTACACTAAGTACACTAGAACACGCAATTTTTTTACTGTTTGCACTACAGTAAAGAACAGATTTACACTAATAAGCTTATGCACTGTGTTGTGTGTTGTAATGCAAGGTATTTTATTTCATAATATTATGGCCTACTTTTTTTGTAAATAGTGTACAGTAATGTAAATAATGTTTGATCAATGTAAACTTTTAATTCTTTATGATAGTGTAATAGCGAAAATAGCGTATTTTAGTGTACTTAGTGTAAAAGGCTGTCATACATTGACTACTTTCAAAAACATCTGGTTGAAAAACATCTGTAATTTCACCAAATTTAACTTCAAAAGTGGATAATTAAAATTTGTTTTAAAAAGTCAATTGGTTACCCTTTCAAAAGCCAATAAATTGTCAGAAAGACTGCTTTTCTTGTCTAGAATATGACATTTCTTCAAATAGGCCTATTACGTTTCTAGAATATTTATTTTTAATATATATGAATTTTTCTTAATTACATTAATCATTCTTTCGACCCAAATTGCCTTATTTAATATTAAATTGTAATTGTTTAACACTTACTTATTATTATTATTATTATTATTATTATTATTATTATTATTATTATTATTTATTTTCCTGTATTGATGTTATTCATATTTTCCATGTATTTTTATACTGACTGAGTGGAAAAGAAGGCCTTATGGCCCTAACTGTATCAGTAGGCTACCAGTAAAGTAAATAAATGAAGAAATTATTTAAATTGTAGGAAAGGTCATCGTAGTATCAATCTTTATCACTAGAAAGCATTTTCTATTATCATTCTCCTCAAATAAAGGTCAGCTGGGACAACTGGAATTACCAAGTTTTCAGTTCAGTGACTCGTGCGTGGTTTGTACTTTGTACGTTTGTACGTGACCTTGATCCGCCAGTTCGAAATGCACAGTCAATAGTCCCCCAGATGAAGCTTAATTCATTCGTAAAGTACTACTGAAGTATGTCTCAGAATGTGTTACTAATTCCAACCGACGACGCTAGATAACGTGGTACTTGAGACGATGTCATTAAAATAAAGTCAGAAGTGGTGAAATAATAATACGGTGATTAATTATAGATTAATTATTGCAGAGAAATGATAAGTACTCTGAGAAATTCTGTTTCACAGCTGATTTTCCCATTAAAAGCTTACAGTGTCTGCCAGAAATCGAACCCCAGTCTACTATATTGAGAAACCAGAATCGAAGTATAAATTCAAATCCAATAGTAGTTGTAATCCCCTGGTAGAGGGAAAAGAAGGCCTGATGGCCTTATCTCTACCAAGTTAAATAAATAAATAATAAGTGCAGCTGATTGTAAAGTATGATAAGAGAATGATTTCGAATAGAAACTGCACAGACTTCATTATCACCGAATATCAAGTACAGTGTTCTTATAGAGAGCAGAGATTCAAGTCAAAAGAACTCCAGCTATGATAAAGATGCATAGAACGTGACGAGAATAATTTTTATATTTTCAAATGTCATATATCTGAGCGGCTAGTATATGTGTGCGCGTTATATTGGACATCAATTAGTGCCATCCGTTTTTCTTAACGATTTTATTTATATATTTTTAAAAAGCTATGACATAATGGATATAGAGACATCTGTTTCTTATCCATGTAATCGTGGCTTGGCAAATTCATTTCCTTCAGATTATTTATTGCTGTTTAGCGTGGGCTAGAACGAATATTTTTCTAGGCTCTTGTGGCCGTAGGATTCCATATAGAGGTATGAGAAATAAATCATGAAAACCACTAACAAAGACATGTGGCGTGTTATAAATAAATCTTTAAACTGGAGTCTGCTGTTATTCTTATACGAGGATTGATTGTATAATTATTTAAATATGAACATCCAATTATTTTGTTGTATACATAAAACATAGCAGTTACAATTAGTAGAAAATTACAAGTTAATATTTTAATTCGAATGAACCCAGTTATGTGTAAAAAAAAAAGTTACTCAACTATGTCTCCAAATACAAACATTTAGGCATACTAAAATTTCTACGTAAACATTTCATTAGAGTTAATGTGAGATTTTCTGTTTTTATGCTTGCTGTATTGAGAATAATAATATTCGGTTTCGTACAATAGAGAGACTTAATATTTCCAAAGTTTAGGGATACTTACACTTTCCATCAGGGTAATAAAATGACATACCTTAATATCGTCTACTATGTTTGATCCAGTATACCTTGTTAATTCAGACAACGGGACCCAACGTGGTTGACTACCCTTCAAATCTGATATTACTAAGTGAGCAAATTATCTCCCGACCGGATGGCAGCAACTTTGGCTATCGGGGGACGAGACAGTCAGATTACAATGATTACAGAGACAGCGCAGCATCGGAGATTCGATAAACTACAAAGTATTAATGTAAAGTATTGCTCAATATAAGCAATTGAAACGTCATTTAGGCTACTCATCCAAATTAAGAAAGGAGATTCTAAAACTTTCTGCTTTATCGTTACAAAATAATAGGCCTATATTTTGCACGTTCTTAAAAATGACATCGCCCGTTGCTGTTCCCTTTGAGAAACTGGCCCGGATGTTATTTTTCAGATTATGTGAATTGCTTTTATACAAATTATCTTTCCAAGTTTCCTAGAGGTAAAAGTTACAGGCAGTTATGTCTGGCAGACCAGAAAGTCACATATTCCTACTGACAGTTATTCTTCCCGCGAATACCCATGAAATTCTTGGCTTATGTGTTTTCGCAGAATGCTGTTCAAAAAGGAAGGTGCCAAAAATGCCTATAACAAGGAGGACCACCGTATGAATCAATCTTCAGCGATAGACGTAGAAGTTACACAAAGAAAATCTGCAGAAAAACTTGCGATAGGTAATTAGAAGAAGGGAATAATTATAAAAAATCTTTGACATGTTGTCTGTCTGATTTATCATTACACAAATTTAACTTCATAATTATTTAGCGTATCTTAGTAAATTGTCGTTGTTCCTGCAATAACTCCTATGTACAAAATATAAAATTTTTTCAGTAGGAAGAAAAAAACATATTTATTCATCCTATAGCAGCCGTACATAGGAGACTGTGAATTCTTACATTTTCGAAACAAAGAAATATAATTACATATAGGAGATTTTATTACTTGCTGTATCACTGTTTAAGTTATATAATAGAGCAAAAATCTGAAAATTGATAAATACAGAGTGTTTCCGAGGTGGTGTTACAAACTTTCAGGGATGATGGCGAAGGGCACATGTATCAATTTGAGATAAGGAACCCATGGTCCGGAAATGACTGAGTCGAAAGTTATAAGCAAAAATAGTTGTGTAGAAATGAAATTGTAATTTGGCACCACGTGCCCTCCTTCCCTTAACTTTTGGAACAGTCGTGGAAAAATGGTATGGGCCGGATGTCTCCTACGTGGGTACTTGTCCCGATACAATCTGTGAGCTTGTCTACTGTTCCCATTGGCTCATCCGTATTCGAAAATCAGGTCTGCTTTTTCCGCTCTCGTGTACGCCTCAATTTCACTAGGACTGATCGACTGGACACTGCAACTTGTACATATACACTGCTGTCTACAGACGTGCGTATCAGAACCGACCATGTCCGTTACACATTACGCTATCTGCATTGCTTTAGTGTAGTTTCCTGTCCCCATCCCTCAGATAGCGCACTGAATGGAATACTGTAAGTAGACAACGTAAACAACGTCAGATGAATACAGTATGTGTAAGATGTACAGATAAATACACATAAATAAGGTGTACAGAGGAATAAAATTATTTCATTTCCATAGAACTATTTTTGCTTGTAACTTTCGACTCGGTCATTTTCGGACCAGGGTTCCTCATCTCAAATTGATACATGTGCCCTTTGCTATCATCCCTGAAAGTTTGTAACACCACCTCGGAAACATCCTGTATGTCACATAGGAGTTATTGCAGGAACAACAACGAAATGTTTTTTGCATATTTATATGTATATTGCAGTATTTCGTCGTTGTTACTGCAATAACTCCTATGTGAAAAATATAAAATTTGTCAGTAGGAAGAAAAAACACATTTATTCATCCTATGGCAGCTGTACATAGGAGATTGTGAATTCTTACATTTTCGAAACAAATAAATATAATTACATATAGGAGATTTTATTATTTTCTGTATCACTATTTAAGTTATTTAATAGAGCAAAAATCTGAAAAACGATAAATATATCACATAGGAGTTGTTGCAGGAACAACGACGATTTGCTTTTATATACGAAACTGGGTTGCAGCCGAAGTAGATTCTTTGTGCACCCGTTATGAAATGAATTGCGTGCTATTTGGCCAAGCCTGCTGCATCATCTTCTTTAGTGATCAAGTCCAAATACCATGCCTATGTTAGTGGTCTCACGTACTTCAAATTTTCATCTTAGTCGCCAAGTACGTATCAGTTGACCAAACACTTCAATTCTTCTCTACAGATCTCCAAGTCTTATACAATTTACCATCACTGTCACTTACTAATATTTGAATAAGTCACGGCGGACGTCCGACTGACACCGGGCAAACACTGTAGGTGCCCTGTTTTTCGAAATGGAGATGATAATGAAAGGAGAATTGTAGAGAATATTGGTGGAATGAAGAGAGAAAGAATGTGTGAATCCGAAGGAAAATAATGACAACCTTGGCTAAGTACACAACAAATATGACCTTGTCATTGCCAGAATTTGAACTTGGGTCCGTGACCGTCACAAGTTAGTGCCCCGCCAACTAAGTTATTACTCGACTAAGGCCAGTGGAGTCCTGCAGCCCGCAGCGCCACTTGTACTGTTCCTGCGTTCGTATAGCATCATCGCTATAGTTCACATTACGCCCGCGGCTCCACTCGCCTCGGACGAGTTATACGAAGGCGGTTTGTTTGTATTTATAAGAATATGAAATGAACTATATGTCACTTCAAGTGCTGAAGAACTGCTTCATTGTACATAAATACACCGTGTCCCGCTTAGAGGGTCGAGTAATAAATGCTCACCACTTAAAATCAGATGAAGATATCGTTGTAATTTACAACTGACAAGATAGAGAAACTGTCCGAGTTTATGCAACAAAGTTTGAAAAGAGCTGCATCGGTAACTTTCGTTTGTTTATGTGTAACTTTCGTTTGTTTGTTGCTAGGGCACTAAAACAAGCCTAGCGCCATTTTGTAGGAAAACACGCTATGGTAAACACCTTGTGGACACCACAACAGAAAGTTCAGTGGGTGTTATGACTTGCAGAAGAAAAATCTGTTACGCGAGTTATTGGATCATTCTTCTTAATAGAGGCTACAGTCACAGGAAATGTATATCTGGACATGTGCGAAACTTTGTTTTTGACCAACTTCCCCCCAGAATCGGATTTTCAGCAGAATATGGCCCTTTTCAATTATCATCAACGGGTGCGTGAGTTCTTGGATGAAAAATTCCCCAATAGATGGATCGGAAGACGAGGACCTCTTGCCTGACTCGATCTAGAGCTTTGTGAAGGACGCTGTGTACCAAAGAGGCAGAGCTAACACTTTGGAGGAACTGAGACAATGCATCACAAATGCAGCTGCGCTAATCACTCCACAAATGCTACAGAAAAATTGGCGGGAGGTTGAATACCGTTTAGATGTCTGCAGGGCAACTCAAGGCGCACACATCGAGTTGCATTGAGCATTCTCCGAAACTCGGAGAGATTTTACATCAAGTTGTGTAGAAAGATATCTTAATAAACCATTATTTACACTTGAAATTATCACTTATTTCTCGATCCCTCTAAGCGGGACACGGTGTATATATTTTTTGTTTCACTTTTTCATGAAACGATGGCATGACATTTTATGAGTATCTAGTTAATGAACAAGTCATTTAGTGTTATTTCAATGACTCGTTAACTATTGCATGTTCAAAAAAAAATAAAACAAAAAATATATATAAAAAAGAAAAGATTTGATCTACTGAGCTAGCTTTTTAGTAAAGGAACTAACATAATTTCACGTCATTTATATTTAAACTTGTATGTTCCGTGAAAACAACCTACAGCAACATTTAAATGAGGTATAATCCTTCTTAAATTGAAGGTGATTGCTCCATAAAACGGTAAAGTAATTAACTTCATAAATCATCAAAGAAATCTGTCTACTATTCAATGTAGCAGTAACCTGAGGGAATGGTTTATGCAGAGCTGACTTGAATTTGCGAAATCCGGTAGCAGAGGGCTTCCAGGAAGGAACGGTGATTCTTGATGATTTACAGTACTGCCGATGAAACGTCACGCCCCTGTTTCGATACACGGCTTTCCTTGAGTTGCCATGTAGATTCCTCGTAAAGGTGTGAGTATTTACGTGTAAGAGTGGAACCACAGTTCCTAGTAACAAGACGGACTTGTCCGGTAATATATTTGTGCGTGCTGTTGCATTTACCCGCTCATCCCGAGGCAGAGAATACAAATTATGTTGGAGGGAGAGAAGACAACGAATAAAAGAACACACGGCTCCTCGGGTAGTGAATACGAGTCCACGAAACACACAACCTAGCATTTGATTGTCATTCAAATAGCCAAAGGAGTCATTGCAGTCACAGAATCTTTGAAGTTCATCGACTCTGCTATAAACAAAGTATAAATAAAACTGCTAGGACCTCCTCCTGTTTCATTGAAGGCTGAACCATTATGTATGTACTTCCTATCGTAATCATGTTTGTACTGAAATATTTCAACCTAGAAATGAACATCCGCATGATGTTTTTTCTTGAAATATGGTACACATTTCTTGTTATTTTTTGTCCTAGTTCATTAGTTTTGACGTATAATGACTGCATTCGTCCTACATTAAAATAAAAATTAAACAATGTGGCTTAACGGAATTTGCACTGGTTGCAGTGGAAAAGCTTACGTGATTTCCGAAAAACACAACAATGTGAACGAGTCTCTTCCCATACAGAAGGGGAGTCCGTATGTATGTATTTTATTTTTTTTTAATTTTATTTGGTTATTTTACGACGCTGTATCAACATCTTAGGTTATTTAGCGTCTGAATGATATGAAGGTGATAATGCCGGTGAAATGAATTCGGGGTCCAGCACCGAAAGTTACCCAGCATTTGCTCGTATTGGGTTGAGGGAAAACCCCGGAAAAAACCTCAACCAGGTAACTTTCCCCGACCGGGATTCGAACCCGGGCCACCTGGTTTCGCGGCCAGACGCGCTGACAGTTACTCCACAGGTGTGGACTCGTATGTATGTATGTATGTATGTATGTATGTATGTATGTATTTTAACTTGGTTATTTAACGATGCTGTATCAACTACGACCTTATTTAGCGTCGATAAGATTGATGATAGTGAGATGATATTTGACGAGATGAGGCCGAGGATTCGCCATAGAATACCTCACATTTGCCTTACGGTTAGGGAAAACCTAGGAAAAAACCCAACCAGGTAATCAGCCCAAGCGGGAATCGAACCCGCGCCCGAGCATAACTCCGGGTTGGTAGGCAAAATGCGTTAGCCGACAGAGCTATGCCGGTGGCTTGTATGTATGTATGTATGTATGTATGTATGTATGTATGTATGTATGTATGTATGTATAACCTACTTAGAAAAAAATTATTGCAATCCATGTGGGAGTTGCAATATATTTTAAAAGTAATATTATTCAATTGCGCTTTAACATGGACGTGAAACATATGACTGCACAATACATGCGTAACTAGAGAGAATTAAAATAAGATTGACATTATTCGCACGCAAATGGATAAATATCAACAATATCTGAAGAATATTATGTGCTTATACAGAATGTTTCACATTTATAGGTACAAACTGCAAGGGTGACTAAAGGATACGATGAAAGAGTAATGGAACGGAGAAAAATTCTCTCCGGCGCCGGGATTTGAACCCGGTTTTTCAGCTCTACGTGCTGATGCTTTATCCACTAAGCCACACCGGATACCATCCCGGCGTCGGACAGAATTGTCTCTGATTAAGTTCCAACTCTTAGGTTCCCTCTAGTGGCCGCCCTCTGCACTACGTCATAGATGTCTATGGACATAGGACCGAAGTCCACACATGTGCTGCATGGAAATATCATATGTACTTCGGTACATTAAAATAATATATATGACTAAAGGATGCTGAAGCAAGGGAAAGAGTAGCTACTAATAAACATAGGTCTGGAAACCAACCATCCGACATATATGATCACTGTGGTCATAAACTGAATATACCTCGTACATTTGCAATCTCATTTTTTACTTGGCGGACTTAATGATCAGACGTACTTCAATTCTTTTCCAATATGAGCAAACCGACTTTTTGGGTATGCCTCTTTGGGAAAGACAGTTGCTGTGATAAATGCATGACGGAGCAGCGGCACACTTTCATTTGACCATTCGAGAGTTCTTACACACAAGTTTCCACAATAGATTTGGCTTAGCAACAATATGGCCTCCCAGGTCCCCCCGACTTCAATCTTCTGAAATTTTTAAATATATATTTGAAACGTTTTATGTATCCTGAATCTTTTGTTAATATTAACGAACTCCAGGAATGCTTGTCTACGCTTTAGAAACAAGTCAGGGATATTCGAACGTGTACGATTGTCTATAAGGAAAAGTGCTGAAGAGTGCCTTACCATAAAGAATGATCATATTAAGCACATGTTACAAAGCTCTCTTTCACTGACGAGTCCACACCTGTGGAGTAACGGTCAGCGTGTCTGGCTGCGAAACCAGATGGCCCGGGTTCGAATACCGGTCGGGGCAAGTTACCTGGTTGAGGTTTTTCCCGGGGTTTTCCCTCAACCCAATACGAGCAAATGCTGGGTAACTTTCGGTGCTGGACCCCGGACTCATTTCACTGGCATTATCACCTTCGTATCATTCAGACGCTAAATAACCAAATGTTGATACAGCGTCGTAAAATAACCCAATAAAATAAAAAAATTCACCGACGAGACATAATAAAACTCCATAGATTTCTGAAACGGCTGGTTTGCAGACTTACAGCATGTTTATTAGGGCATTTAGCCTTGTTTCATTGTCCTCTACTCATTCCTGCAATTTGTACTTATAATTGTGAAACACACTGTATAGAGTGTACCAGTTATTTTTTATTATTATATGTGGGTCAAAAATAATTCTTTACTTGCTGTCTAAATAGTTAATGGATGATTGACTGTTTTCATAGCTTATTTTATTCCGTCCATTACACACGCTTTAATCTTGCAGTAAGTTGAATTTATTTACCTTAATCCTTTGCAGCACAAATGTAGTTTTGTATGTTTTCATATCATGGACCATAACGAAGCTTCGATCAATTTTTTTTTTTTTTCAAAATTTTAATTCTGCACACCATTTCAAAACACAGATGGCACCTCTATGTATCCTCAAGCGGTGGTTACATGGTGGAATCTGTGCTATAACTATAGAGAAAGAAAGAAAATTGTGGTTCTTGTGAACAACCACTATGCTGCAAAGGGTTAATTACTGTACGGGCATTACATGGTATCATAGAAATTTCCTCAAATCCCCTGTCACTTTTACTTCGTTATGCTTTGTTTGTCATGCTATGTGCTCATCTAAGAAATTTCAAGTTGTTCAATATACAAGTATCCTTTCATCGAACATGTTTGCGGTTTTTAATTTTACAGTATTAAAGTCTTACAGGACACACATATCTTAAGTGGGCAGTCGAATTATAACGGTATATGAATATCAGCAACTTCAAACTTGGATCAACATTTGATTTGCATAACAACTTTTGGATTAGACCTCCATGCCGAATTTTATTTTTCAGAGTTAAATAAACGATACAAGTATATCCATCTTCTTCCTCTCTTGTCAGTTCTGTTATGATGTGTCTTGAATATCTTATCCTTGTCTTCATGACTTAGGTCATTGACTTCCTTCAACAATAATTTTGTGATCATCTCTTGTAAACTCTCCATAACTGTTGTATAAATGTCTGCAATTTAAATTCTGTCTGCGTTTCTTTGTGCATTAATTCATGACAAATGATTCGTCCGTATAGGTAACGGTGTTTTCAAGTTATTAAGAACGTAATCTACCTAATTTGTTAGCACAAGAGAAATTGAGACAGGGAAATCAAAAACTCCCTAACTCCAATAAAACAAATTTTACAGGAGAGAGAAAAAACTTATTATTTCTCTTACTAACTTTAAGTATTATACATTTATCTATTAATATTCTGTAAAATTACATTCTTTATTAATTAAATACTTCAAAACCTACATTTTTACATTATCTTACGCTACAATTTGAAATAAACATTGCTGGAGTTAGTGGTTTTCTGACTTCCACAGTGTATGAATTAAGAAAAGTGAATAAATATGAACCATGTGAAGGAAAAAAAAGATAAGTATATCATAATTCCCTTATGACACATTGGAATATACGAGAAAATGGAATTTTATTATTAAGATTAACATTGCTACATTTTTTTTAATTTGAAATATGTGAGACAGAAAATCACAAATTACCATAAAGCACATCAAAATACACAAATAAAACCACAAACAATATTAAAATAACACAGTCTCATTCATGTTACAGATTCTGTTCTCTCTCTCTCTCTCTCTCTCTCTCATGTTCTTCCTGTGCATCTAGATTCTAGATTATCACTGTCCGCAAACATAGTTTGGTAATTCATCCTACTTTCTTCAGAAATAAACTGCATTAAATTTTGCAAGTCCTTTTGCTTTCTTCTTTCAATGGCAATGCTGAATTGTACTTTAGTTGACTGGGGAATGATGCATCTGTATTGGGTTTCTGGAAGTTAATCGACTCGACATTGAGCCTTTAATAGTCTTACTTACATGGATTTCATAGATTTTTATAACATTCTGAATACCGTATCGTATCACTCTACTCAGCTGGTTGAGCGATAGTGTTGCCACCTACCGAGAAATTAAGCTTAGAATGCAAAAACTTTCTTATTCCATGGAGTAAGTGGAGTTCTGACTTCCACGAGTTTTAAAACAGCCCCCAGAATGCAGATGAATGTCGATATTAGTGTATTCTTGCCTTCCACGCATGCGGGACAAACTAAAAAGCATCATCCAGCTCATAACTCAATTTTGTCAAAAATTGGAGTTAGTTGGTTTTTGATCTCCCTGTCTCAGTTAGAGGATACGGAACAAATCTAATTGTTCCTTTTTTTATTATTATTTTAATATTTTACTATTATACTTATAAACAAATACGTTACATTTTTTCCTCTAAGGCATGTAGAGGAATTTTCCTTAAAATAAATTTCATTAATATGCAATTTACTGACGGTTAAATCGCGTAGACATTCCACCTTGTGATTTCAACCACTCCTGATCGCACTCTTAAAGTACGAGCTCACTTCGTTGCCCCTGAAGTATGCCGGTGATCGTAAGAGGTTGGCCTGCAGATAAGATAATTTATGGACGAAATTTATTATGTCCGCTAAACTATGTCTTGTGCGCTCCCATTCAGGAATAGATATTTTTGACGTGAAAAACTTCTTTTCCCGCACCGAGTATGGACACTCGTTTCGAGATTCGTGTGAAACAAAAAAAAAAAAAAGGCAGAATTTCAATTGCTTTCTGTAAATAAAAAAAAATAAAAAAACTTTGAGCCACAGCCAAATACTAATGTTGTTAGTAGTTAGGTCATGAACATATGCAACTTGTGTGACCACGCCAAGTGACGCCACCTCCCGTTGCTACCGGCATGAAGGCGCCGAATTTGCTTATAAAATTAGCCTTGCTACGCGACCTCTCTCAGTAATATCTCGACATTGAGAGCAGCTACAGACCTTTGCTACCACCCTTTTGATTTATGATCGCGAGTTCTGCAATACTACAGTGAAAATAGACACCAATGATATACTTTGGGTAAACTGTAGTGAATAATTTGATGTAAGCTGGGACTAATTTCTAAATGTCGCTTCAATGTAGTGTAAGTATTCCAAGTGTTTCGTAACTGTTAAAATTGGTTAAGATTTGTATAAGGGTTACAGGTATCGTGTAAGGAGTTACCGCTCTTACCAGCTGAAGGGTGATATAGTGTGTTCTAAAGTGTATATTTGTGTTATGTTCTTTTATTTTGTGTTGAGAATTATGTTCATGTCTAGTTTTTGTATTTGTGTTATTGTTTTGTAAGTGTGTTCATTTCATTCATTTAGTGTTCTGCACAAGGGCGTGTCTTTCACTGCAAACCCAACTTTCTCCAGAGTTTCCTATTTTCTGCCCACCTCTTTGTTTCCTCTTATGATCCATATATCTTAATGTCGTCTATCATTTGATATCTTCTTCTACCTCGAATTCTTCTTCCGTTCACCATTCCTTCCAGGGCATCCTTCAAAAGGCAGTTTCTTCTCAGCCATATTCCATACAAAGCACTTCACTAGTCTCTTCCTTAGTTCTTTTTCCAGAGGTCCGCAGAAGATGCTTCTTTCTCTATTAAAAGCTTTTTTTTTTTGGTATTGCTACCTCTTTTGACTTCCTGTCAGCAGCTCATGTTATTGCTTATAGCCAGTGATCTTCTTTCTGATCAGTTTCAGCGTCATTTTTTCTTCACCCACTCTTTCCAACACAGCTTCATTTCTTATTCACACGTTCCATTCTTCTCCATATCCACATTTCAAATGCTTCTATTCGATTCTCTTCATTTCTTCGTAATGCCCATGTTTCTGCCCCATACAGTGCCATATTCCATACAAAGCACTTCACTAGTCTCTTCCTTACTTCTTTTTCCAGAGGTCCGCAGAAGATGCTTCTTTCTCTATTAAAAGCTTTTTTTTTGGTATTGCTATCCTCTTTTGACTTCCTGTCAGCAGCTCATGTTATTGCTTATAGCCATCATTTAGCTCCAATAGCATATTCTTTACTATAATTCTCTCTTCTGCTAACAACACCATATCATCAGCAAATCTTATGCATGTTATTCTTCTTCCTTCTACTATCACTCCTCCCATGTTCTAAAACCAGTTCTCTACTAAATCCTCCAAGTAGATGTCGAACAAGATAGATGATAAAGAACATCCTGATATACTCTTCCAATTTCAATTCCTTCTGACATTTCTTCTCCTATCCTGACTTTGACTCATTGTTTCATATAAAGATTACTGAACAGTCTTCTCTTTTTCCAATCCACACCAATTTTCTTTAGGATTCCCATCAGTTTATTCCAATCCACGTAACTATGTTATTGTTTTGTAATTGTGTTGTTTTATTTGTTTCTATTGGCGTGTTATTTTGTATTTTGTTGTGTCTTTTGTGTTGTGTTTTGCATTTGTTATTTTTTGTGTTTGTTCACTTTTGTTCTGTACTGACATTATCACAGGGTATGTGCCCAATCGTAATGTAATAAATAATTTATTTATTTAGACAATATATTGGATACCCTTCATTAACTAGTGCCTACTTCATATACCCATAGTTTCTATTTGTAAACCGAAACGAAAATAAAACATTCAAGCCAACACAACTGTAGTTCAGTTCCTGAAACTGGGTAACATATTCTAAATGCCGATGTGTCCCTAATACAGGGCAGAATTTTGTGTGTCCTACGGGATTCTTGGTCAGATTGCACGTAAGTATCGGTTTCATTTAAAAATCGGCGTATTTGCCCTCGATGTCTGTTCAAGCACACAATTTCGTAAGCGGACTTGTCTCCGAAGGCGCTAATAGGATAGGCTACATTTTATATACGATATTGCCTCCAGTGAACAAGCTTCTATTCTATGACAGCAGCATCGTTAGGAACAGCGATAATGATCTTGTATGGTACATACACATCAACTTTTTGATTAACAGTTGGAACACTGTTAGAAAATTTGCATCCAAAGTCTTCTATGCTGTTGTTTTGTTAAAATAATTCAACATTTCTCGGAGGATGTCACCCAGGAGGCGTTGGAAAACTTCAGAGTTGCTTTGTTTAAAAATAAAGACTCGGAAGTTAGGCATAAATACTTTTCTGGTCTGTAAAGCTAGGAGGTGGAATGTAAGCGTGTATTTCACAGCCCCTGTAATCAGCATCTCCCTGACAACTTTACGATGCCCGACGAAGAATTGGGTAACCATGAAACAAGCATTACATATACTAATACTATACCACACGCTTCTTTTATAACACATGGAGCCGTGTTACAAGGTTAAGGTCAACAATCTCTTGCCTAATACTATAATAAAAAAATCAACATGGCTGAAACGAAATGCAATCAGGAAATCTTACAATGCGTGGGACTGTATGGATATGGAGATGAACCTCAGTAGGTTTAAATAAATGTATGGGAAGATCAGAAGAAGTTCAAAGAACTTAAAAAGATTAAATATTCGTTAAAAATTCTGCGATGCTATGGTGGCACGTGCTCTAAAATACAAATCAAATGTTTGAATATTGAATGACGTCAATAAACGAAGGAATGAATTAGCTGAGATATTTTTGCTTAGATCAACAGCTCGATTATTATCCTTTCAAAGACAGAAACGGATTGAAGATGTAAGAAATTATTTGAAAATCATGTTAACAATAGAAAACAATAGTCATTGCGAATATATAACACTGGAATTGAAAGAAAGCTGCTGATCTGCAGTCCAAAACGAAGACTAAATATGAGAAAATCAAAACTTACATAGAAAAATTAATAGGCATACCAGTAAAAGACATAGAGCCCGATCGCAGACTCGTGGCAGCTGCGCGAAAGACGAATTGGCATCCACTTACATGGACTCGCCCAAGAGTCTTGCTGGAGGGGAGGGGTAAGCTCTATGAGTAAGCAGTCGCCCGCACGCACAGAACCCCCCACTCCGAAGGCTCAGAAAGAAGCTCGCGCATGTTGGTGCCACGAGTTTGCGATCGAGTTCTACATATAATTCAAGGGAAAAGGCCGATAGGCACGTGGACATGATGATTATGATAATGATTGTGGTGATGATGACAGTCAGGAGGTTGTGTCCTCATAGATGTTTCTTGGTTTTCTGGATTGAATCGGAATGTGGTAGCTGTGTTCCGTTGGGAATGATGGGAAAACATTTGTTATAAGTGTTGCCAATATGACAATTTTAAGCAGATATTATGATTACCCATTATTTATAGAATGTTGGCTGCTCTAAAACATTGATTATTGAACTTTCTATAGCCGATTTACAATTTCAGTCGGAGACAAAATAGGTATATTAGCTGCATTTGTTCAGTTGATCAGTCAGTGATTAGATGTTGGTAAACCTGCTACATTTGAATATTGAAGACACAGTTCATTGATGTGAAGAGAACGGGTAGAGACGGGAATGTGTTGTCAATGGTTTTCAGTTTAATGTTTAACCATTACATTCATATCCATCTTATGTCAAAACCAAAAATCATGTAAGTCGTCTAGAATCAAACTGCACTTTCTCCTAATTATGAAATATGGGATTAAAATATGTTTCAATGCAGAATTTTGCAGGGAATATGATAAACTGACAAACTGGAATTTATCTTCCTTAATTTTAGTAGTAATATAATCGTTTGGAGTCTGATTGCACTAGTTTTTCGTATTTTCTGAAAAATCAGATTTTTTGATAAAATACAATTTGATTATAGGCGACTCACATGTGGTAGTATGCATAATGTGGTTGAACATTTCATTTAAATTGACTGTTACACTTTTACTACGTCATACTGCTTTTGACCAATAAAACGGTACGAAAGGACGTCTTTCAATCAATCATGGCTGCTTATCACACGATTTTATCGCTTCCCTAGTATTTGTTTAATTTTATCGCTTCCCTAGTATTTGTTTAATTTTATCACTACCCTAGCATTTGTTACTTTGTTTGCCAGCATTTCAAACTGCGAGTTTTTTAGGGTACTATAAAACATGCTTTACGAACGTAATTTGTTTCCCACATAGATAGTCGACTGAAAATGGAGTTTCCGTGCAAACATTTTAGTGAAGGTAACATTAGTGAAATAGAACTTTAGTAAGTCAATTAATATTTATTTTATTGTATTAGAGTACTTTATTTCTTCTAATCTTTATATACATTCTTCTGTTTTTATCACCTCACTACCATTTGTTTCTTTGTTTGGCAACATTTCAAACTGCAAATTCTTTATGGTACGGTAATATAAAACATGCTTTGCGACCGTCATTTGTTTACAGCATAGACAGTCAACTGAAAATGGCGGCTCCGTTCAAACGTTTTGGTGAAGCTAACATTAGTGAAATAGAATTTCAGTAAGTCAATTAATATTTTATGCTCGACCATGCCGAAATGTAGTAATTATACACCTGGTAGCAGTCCTTTAATGCTTGTCATTAAAGTACACCTACTCATTAAAGTATAGGTGTTCAGCCAATGACAAGTCAGCTTTGTACCGTTATAAAACCGCAAGTATCGATTATTCTCGGATATGCAATCGAAAGAGAATTAGCGAAAAGTCACGGAGGCTGGAAATCCAACACTGTCGCAGAAGGTTATGTTCTGTTACTATAATAATTAGCGTTAATTGTAAATAATATTCACATAAATTCAACTTGTCATCTCGTTTTTAAATGTCGAATTCAATAATCAAAGTTATATCAAGTTTAACGGGATTACATCAAGGTCAATGACATTATTGTTCCTCGGAAAAAATCAATAATTTCGGGTCTGCGCACATCTCACAATTCACGACCTAGAACAAGGTCACTTCCGATCTTGTCAGATAGGCCCTACAAATAAAATGTATACATCTGAATAATTTCAAGTTATAAATATGGTCGAGCATAAAAAGTCATATGAAACTTGCCTATAATGGTAATTAAGACGCTCGTATGAATATTATGAAACTCGCTTGCGCTCTTTTCATAAATATCCATACTTGCGTCTTAATTACTATCATTATAGGCTCGTTGCATAATGTACTATTATTGTATTAGAGTGCTTTATTTTTTCTAATCTTTATATACTTTCTTCTAATCGTGTAATAGTCAATTAAATCCCACTCGAGTTTTGATTTTCTCTAGATAAATCAAAACCTCTAGTGAGATTACTGTTGATAAACCAATAATATTGTTTGTGTATAATGGATATCTGTAATACCGATCGGGCTATGTAACATGTAGTTTCTGCTTTTGTCACAGTTGGCTTGGGCTTAACGTCGCTTCAACAGCTCTAGAAAATATACATTGAGTTCGAGGTCTTTCTATGTTATTTGTCTCTGGTGACCATTATGGTACTGATATCGCATATGGAGAGGTGATGATGATGATGATGATGATTGTAGTAATGTTAGTGGTGGTGGTAATGATAGTAAAGGGAGTGATGATGATTCTAAGCAACATCCGCCATTGCGGACGATCGATTCGACGTCACATAAACACAAATGGTACCCTATTTTTTCAGACTGAGATATCATATAAGAGGAATTTTGGTTGGTAATGGTAGATTGACAAGGGAGTAATGCAATATCCCGAGAAAAATCCTCACAACCTTGGTTTTATCCACAACAAATACAACTCCGTCATCGTCGAGATTTTAACTTGGGTCCTCGGTCGTCGTAAACCAGTGCTCTGCCATCTGAGCTACTAGGTGGTTAATGATGATGATGATAATAATAATAATAATAATAATAGTGGGTGTTCTAGGCAGGGTGCTAATGATGATAATTGTGATGGTGATGATGAAGACGATGATGATGATGCTGACAGAATATTTCAGTTTGGGGAATGCCATTCTTCATGTAGGAATGAAACATATAATTTTGTCTTGGAATCAGGAAGTGTATTCAGTTACGATAGCAGTATTATTATTATTGAATAATGATTATTGGCTATAATTATAATATTTATGGCTCTAAAAATAGTTCCGAATTTCGAAACAGGACGGCACGTTAATTATTATGCTTGTGGCTCATAGGAGTAACATTCAGGGCGTTGACATCTGTGAAGCACATCAGCGTTTCGAAAGGATTTGTCTCTGAGGAGGTGGGTAAATTGTTCTCCCAGATTTATTGCAGTTGAAGTATAATACACCCAATGTTTTACCACGTTACAGAACTGGCAAAAATTAACTATAATGTACGTTTAAAAAAAATCCTAATTTAGACTGGAAATGTTACTTCTCCTCGTTCTAAAAATCACGTAGGACAATTATGTAACGTTACTTTGCAAGTGTATAATTTGGGTGTAAACAAGATTTATCTATAGTAACGTCACAAGAGGTCTGAAATTTATCTGGGAAATCTCAGACCTCGAGTGACATTTATTAGGACTATTTCGTGAATAAAATAAAAATGTAAATAATATATTCCTAAAATTCTTTCACAAAATGTTAATAATTGTATATTTATGAATACTTAACCCATTTAGACATTGTGAAGTCGAAATAGATGAATAACGATTATTGCAATAAAGAAATTGAATGTTATTCGGTAATACCAATTGAGAAAAGCGAAATACAGGTTTAAAATGTTAATTACATGTACTGCGCTTTTCTCTTGTTGTTATAACAGAAATACATCTTCATTATCTGATGAAATCATAATTTAATTTATTTAAACATTTTAAACATTTTATAATAGAACCCCGATTATCCGTCACCCTATTAACCGATTGTTGGATTATCTGTCTGTCATTCTCTCCTTTGTCCTTACACATTATGTTCTACTGTTCGAGAGACCTGTTTAATTTCTCTGCAAAATGTATTCGAGAAGTGGCAAAAGAATACATGTTGTGCTAAGTATCGAAGAGAAGTGCATATAATTGAGTTTTGGAAAAGAGGAACTGTGGTTCATTTCACATCGGAATACGAGATTGGATTTGCAACTGTGCGAGATTTAATAAAAAAATAAGAATAAAGTGTATAAATTACTTAAATCTATAACATGAGACCTATACTTTTCCTAGCTTTCCACAGAAATCCATCATAGAAACTTTTCTTGACTCTTAGAAACCCGTCATTGACATTCATTCATTCATTCATAGTGTTCTGTCACTGCAAACCCAGCATTCTCCAATCTTTCTTATTTTCTGCCTTCCTAGTAGTCTCCGCGTATGATCCATACGAGTATATCTTAATGCTGTCTATTATTTGATATCTTCTGCCCCGAAATCTTCTCTCGTTCACCATTCCTTCCATGAATCCTTCAGTAGGCAGTTTCTTCCCAGTCAGTGACCCAGCCAATTCCTTTTTCTCTTCCTGATCAGTTTAAGTATTATTCTTTCTTCATCCACTCTTTCCAATACAGCTATTATACTTAAAACTTCTGACCCACTACCTAATGTGTTAAAACATATGCCCACGGAGAAAATTACGAAACTGCATTATGCAACACTTAATTTATGAAAGTCTTCTATGGTACGGATTATCCGATTTTTTCGATTAACCGTTCAACCCACCCCCTTCGTTACCACGGATAATAGAGGTTCTACTGTAATTACAAACAACCTGCTTAATATATTAATTAAATGAACAGTTGTTATGCAGAAGTGTAATTTTCTTTAGATACAATGGATATGGAATTAAAAGATGAAGATGTAGATATAGAAGTAGGATTTCGCACTTTATTTAGTACAATGGATTCATGCTCATCGATTTACGTGGAAACAATTGGCGACAATGGCTAAACAAAAGAACAACCATGCGATAAATTGGTAGTGACAAATCGAGCTGCAGAAATTATCGTGATGTATGACTGTGATTGATTGGAATTCAAAATTTCATTACACATGATATAAACGAAATAGCCACTATAAAATTTAAGATTACGTCTGTAAACCTGTTTCTTTCGTAAGTGCTTCTTAAGTGAACATACTTGGCCCATATCAGTGGTCTAAATTCGTATAGAATTGTCCAACATTCAACTGCAATCGTACCATACCACAAGTGCAAGATTTAAAGCGACTGTAAAGTAGTATTGTTATCTTATCACGCAATGTAAGTACAATGGATGAAATACTCAAACAAATAGCTGAAGCAATCAAAGCCAGTCTGGAAATTAACAATGATAAAACTAAATACATGTATAATATGAATGATGACAATACTAATAAGATTAATTTAAATGATACTAATTTTGGTAGAGTTTCCTGTTTTAAGTATCTGGGTTCCAAGGTGAAAGACAATAATGATGTTATGACTGATATGAAAGAGAAGATTGCAGCTGGGAATCGAGGTCTTTGGGCATTGAATAAAACTATGAAGTCCAGGTGTATCTCAAGAAAAGCTAAAATAAGAATATATAAAACTATTATTAAACCAATAGTAGTATATGGAAGTGAAACCTGGACTCTATCTGAAAGGGCAATAAAGATCTTAAATGCCTGGGAAAGGAAAGTATTACGGAAAATCTTTGGACCTACTTATGAGCAAGGGTTTTGGCGAATCAGAACAAATGCTGAGTTATATGAATTATATAAAGATATTAACATTGTTGTTGACATAAAACTCAGAAGGTTAGAGTGGCTGGGACACGTAGCCAGGATGGAGAACAATCGCACACCCAAAGCTCTACTAGATGCATTGCTAGTAGGAAGAAGGAAAGTCGGACGACCTAAATTGAGATGGCTGGATGATGTTCAGGCTGACCTAACAAAAAGTTGAATTAGAAGATGGAGAACACGAGCATTAGACAGGAGTGATTGGTCGGATGTTCTGAGGGTAAACTATAAGGGCCGTAATGCCAATGATGATGATGATGATGATGATGGAAAGTAGTGCATCGTATCACAGTCCCATGATACCAACACTAGAAGATATGGACGGTGAACGTTCCAGGAAACGACAGCAACAAGAGTTCTTAGTTGCTCCTATAGTCTGAATATTTAAGAACACACGACATTTATGAGGATTCTATAAGCTACCCAGCTGATTTTTGAAATGTTCTGATGCTGTTGCATCTCACATGGTGACAGCATTCCTGGGCGTCTATAGAACCAGGATGGGCGTTAGACACATTTCATTTCGAAGATGTACTAGCCAGAGCTCTTGACCTTTACTAGAGGATCTCTGTATAAATTTGACGTTATGAATGTGAAAGGACAGACATAGGGCAGTGCCGTGTAACAGCGCCTGGAGACATCTCTTCAATCTCTTGGAATCAGGTTCAATCCTTGTGGTATAACCTGTTCTGCTGCAGGTTTTGCGGAGTGTTTTATACCTTCCGCAGACTACTTCATTAACTCGATATCGTCAATGTCATCATGTCCTCACTGATACTACGTGTCCCATCAGACAGGGGATAAAGACGGGGGGAAAGTCTTTGGAGCTCTTAAAGATGTCACAAGTTAAAACTTGACTCAAACGTTACATTTTCAGATAGGTTAGGGAAGTTTCTTGTTTCTTTTGCATTTGCTTGTGATATTCTGTTATTGAAAGAGGTCCTTCGCTATGACTAAAGTTATGGCGTTTTAGGCTGACTATTACATTTTTACTACGTCACACCACTTTTGACCAATAAAACGGTACGAAAGGACGTCTTTCAACCAATCATGGCTGCTTATTGCACAATTTTATCGCGTCCCTAGCATTTGTTTAATTTTATCTCGTCCCTAGCATTTGTTTATTTTTATCACTACCCTAGCATTTGTTTCTTTGTTTGCCAACATTTCAAACTGCACTGGTCTGGACGTCAAAAAAAAAAAAAAAAAAACAAAAAAAAAAAAACAGAAAATTACAAACCACTCCAGTCGATGCACAACACTTTCAAATATGACTCGCATTGGCATTCAAAAACAAGATTAATAAAGATCACTGGTCATAGCTATGCATCTTCCCTGAAACCCTATTTACAAATAAATGAAGGGCACCATTCGGAAATCCTGAATAAGTTGAAGGATACACCATGTACATCACCGAGTTCACTTCTTTTATGCACACGTCCAATATAACATCAACTGAACCACCAACCACTAAAACATTCAAGTTTGAAAATTGTACCTACTTTCAATAATTGTTTCCTTTAAAATTATTCATATTTATTTTTGATTTCATCGTCGTTAATTAAAATGTTTCTTGTTTATTTCATCATCCCTAATTAAAACTTTTCTAACACTCGTTTATATTATTGAGGTTATGTTATAGCTTCTGCTATATGATATTATGAATAGTCACATATCAGAGATTGTTTAATACTAAGATTTATTGAAAATCATCTCTCAAGTGACGTTGATTACTGGGATCGGGATAATTGAAGTGGAATGCAACTGTTTTAATAAAAATGAAACTGAATCAACAAAGCCTTCTTGACCAGTAACTGTCCACAGAGTTCAATGAAGATTCCATAGTTGGATAAACTGACAAGAAAACAGCTATTCATAACACACTACTTCCATCTGCTAACGTAATATTTATAATGTTGAGATGGTACAAATTTGAAGACAGTTGTATTTTCGTAAGTCAATTAATATTTTATTGTATTGGAGTACTTCGTTACTTCTAATCTTTATATACTTTCTTCTAATCGTGTAATAGTCAATTAAATCCCACTCGAGTTTTGATTTTCTCTAGATAAATCAAAACCTCTAGTGCGGTTACTGTTGATAATTAATCCATCTGCCCTAGGTTCAACTCTCGTTAGAGAACTAGGAATTGGTCTTTCTTTCAGGGGGAACTGGGTTTGTTATTGAGAGCCTAGCTCCACTAACTTCACGAGTTTTTTAATGCTGTCAAAGTGATATTATAATTCCACTGCTTCCTGAAACATCGCGATGAAACTCGAAACAGTGCAGTCGCAGAATGAAAAGTTCATTATTTCATACTCAAAATTAATTAATATTCAGATTCATAATGATATCAAGAACAAAGCCGAAATGATCTGTAATGTATACTGCACAAATTGACTGCCCAAATACTCTGCGAATTTAGTCAAATTTTTTTCTCGCCGACAAGATGATGGTAGAAGCAGTGAAGAAATATATATTTTTCTTAAACTAGTGCAAAACCGTCCTCGTATTTAAAGGATTACGAGATACTAAATGTAAATAATCCACAACTTTATGAAAAAATTCATTCATGTTTAACAAGTAAGAAGTATCGAGTGAAATTAAAGTAATGTAATCAGATAATCATTACAAACTATTGTTAGTTTTAAATTCCATTTAATAGATATTTTAATATTTGATTACTGCATATGAATGATTATTTTTATGAAAATTAGAGCATTAGTATACAGCTGACTTCCATTCAGTGCAGTTCAATTTAATTCATGACAATGCAGTACTCATTAGAACAGCGAATCTTCATTTATGATTCTATATTGCGAACAAATCACACAAAACGTATCATACTTTATTTTCAGCAGTCGACAGTTTCAGAACTTATTATAAGATAGGTCAATAAATTTTATTATATCTATAATGTAATGTGTTAGTCGCAAGATTTTACTGCCGAAAACTGACGCGCTGAATCACGGCTAAGTGGGCTGTTACTTGCCCACATCGTTTTTCGAACGGCACCGTGCTAAGCGAAACCTGTTTCCAGGCAAACACTAGTCATTAAAGACATCTTTTGTGTACAATCCTCAAATTGAAATGTCTTTTTTACTTGGTTATTTAACGACGCTGTATTTAGCGTGAATGGGATTGGTGATAGCGAGATGATATTTGTCGAGATGAGACCGAGGATTCGCCATAGATTACCTGACATTTGCCTTATGGTTGGGTAAAACCTCTGAAAAACCCAACCAGGTAATCAGCGGAAGCGGGAATCGAACCTGCGCCTTAGCCGAACGAGCTACGCCGGTGGCTATTGAAATGTTACTATCTTATTCTAATGAATAGTAAATTATAATTTGACAATAATTTATTCATTTAATCTGGCAGACTTAAGGCCAGCAGGCCTTCTCTTCTTGCTTTTGAATAATCATTCAAGAAAATAAACTATAAATGCAAATATTCATAACTTGACATGAGAACCGAATCATTGAGAAAAGCGTGAAGCTATTAAGAGAAATATGTGCTAAGATGAAATAATGCAGTTGGCAGTAGCAGTTTTGAATACTCTATTAATTGAAGGGTTCAGAGTCATAGTGGGCCAAGCGCCATATATTAAAAACGTAGAAAACAAGGGTTAAAATTAAGTGAGTACCGTAATTCAATTAAACATAAGCAAGTAATATAAAGTATGCACATTAAAACTAAATGATATGTCAATCTTCATTAAATTGTGGTATTCACTTAACTTTAATCCTTGCTTTCTCCGTTTTTCATAAATGGCGCTTGGCCCGCTATGGCTCTGAATCTTTCAATTTCTTTAAAAGGAAACATTTTGTTATTAATTTATTGTTATTTACCTTTAAGAAATAAATAATTGAATTAGGAATTCATTTGATTTACGGCTCACAATTATGTTTTAATAAACCGATTCCTTGACTGTGTGTGTCAAAATACGAGGCACTTTACGAAGTATAACGATGCTATTATAGGGGATACGAGACAGCAGATTCTCATCAGGATCTTGCTCTGGGCGAACAACTGACTGTTTGAGGATTCACTTTCAGCTTCGTTTCTGTTATTTTTGTTTTTGAAGACGATAATTGGCGGGTTGCATCCTGCTGTTACACAATGTTCGTGCCACCGACATTATTAAAACGTGAGTTGCTACGCATGCGCTCTTGTTCTGTCAGTCAGAGCCCTCTGGCGTAACCGATAGAAATAATTTGAATTCTTCAAACTAGATCCCTTTTCCCTCGAGTTCTTCTGACATTTAGCTTACTCTACATTTTACCTTAGGATAACTTTTTCTTCTGTGATGTTTTGTGGTGTCAGTTGTACAATGTTAAAAACTTTTGCTTCCTTTTGTCTCATTATACGAAAGTGTGCGGCGTCCTCGGTGGTCTAGTGGTGACCATCCGAGGTTCACGTGTTTAAACTCTGCTGAAGGGTGAACGTGAACGTGAACGATCACAAATATTATCAGAAAATGCAGGCTCTAAATTTCTAAGATTTTATAAGGAAATGAACTCACAATTGGACAAAAATTACAAGGTACTACAAGACTTATTAGAACTTAAATACCTGATAAAAGTATAAAAAAGGTTACTAATAATATTTTTTTTAGAATTCACTTTTTACTTTAAATTAAATTTTCCAAAATTTTGGAAATTTTCTCACATATTATTTCATAACTCCACAACCATTAGAAACATAATTCTGAAATTTTGTACATTGATTTAACATGCACATGTGTAAAAGGTAGACTACAATAATGCCCATTTCTTTGAAAATAGAAAAATTAGGCCACAAAACATTATGTAAATTGTAATATATTTTATATGGGACAAATAAAAAATTAATTGTATTAAAATAAATAACTCTACATGTCTGAGAGTAGCCTACTTTCAGAAATAAGTGTTTATTACATGCAGGAAATTTATTAAAGATATCAGAGAGCCCATAACAATGTTATGGTTACCCAAAGATGTAACTGCAGATTTTTTTTTTGTCATACTTTGACAGAATATGAATATCATGAAACATTAAATGTGTATACAAATTTAAAATTGTTTAAATATTAAAATCAAGCAGTAGGACCAATATGAAAATTATGTGGAATATACAGCATGCGCTCCCTTGCGATTATATGTAAAAGGTATCTTATAATTGTATAATAATAGATGTCATAATGTCTGCATTTACAAGCCACAAGTTAATATAGTTATAAATCTGTGAAAAAGTGAAGATAATATGTATGCAGCATCATGCTTTTATGTAATCCATTGTCTTTCAATGTTTATAATGTAACAACTGTTCAATGTAAGGATTAATGATCTGATAATGGTTTTTTAAAAAACCGAAAACGTTTATCATGAAATTAAATAAAAATATTGTGCTATTATATTAAATCAGATAAGTTTATGGCGGTTTTTTGTAAAAAACATTTGATAAGTGGAATTTTTAGTTATTCCTTTCGCCACTTGGTTTGCTTCTACATGCATGGAATAATTTGGTTATCTCGGGCCAAAACAGGTGGCAGCAAAATCAGTTTCTACATTAACGCTTCTAGCGTTTGAAACGGGGAAGTCAATAAGTTTCAAATCCTATTATTTGTCCATGTCCACATGCCTCAGCAAAAGTAAACGATTACACAACCATTATGGGGGTAACGTGTTTCCAACACAATGATCTCCCAGCCGTTATAGCTATGTGCTTAATTGAGGACATCACCAGAATAAGGGCGTATACAGCAAAATGTAGTTCTGATATAAACTAATTTCAATGTTTGTAAGCTGTCAGGTTCATCATAGTTGCGTCGAAAAAGTTTTTCATTACTGTTAAATAGTTTCGTGGATATTTAAAATAAACTTATTGAAAGATAACAGCAAATAGTATGTTCTGTTATTAGTAAATAAATATAATATGGAACTTTGTATACTCCCTTTTTCCGGCGACAATATGTTTTAGTACTGTTTTCAGTTATTCTGATGTTCTAGGTGTCTAACTTCGCATGAAAATTAATTATATGTCGGAACATCTCGTACTTTATTAATAATTTTGTCTTAAAAAGTAAAATAAAATAAATTCAACAAATTAAAATAGGCCTATACATTTACCATAACATACTAAATAAAAATATTGAATAATTACACAAGTAGGCCTACAAAATAACATTACATTTTTAGTTGATGGGTTTCTTGTCTTTATGTCTTTTTCTTCTTTATACACCATCACTATTGTTGCTAGAGTATCTTCACCATTGTGTGATGATGTCCGGACTTTATTCAGCATTGAGTTCAGCCAACTTTGGCCATATTCATCTAAAAACTGTAAGAGATCTCTTCAGTCCTCCGCCTTGGAGGGTTTCAAAGACACTGGATTCATTTGTGTTGATTCAAAAAAGTTTCAGCTGCGACACTTCCATTCCCGTCTTCCAAATCTTGAAGGAAACAAATGATGCAGATTATGAGGTTCAAGCTGAAAATACCCCTGATGTAGTGTATTGCAGTTGTTTATACTTTTGCATCATGATTGTATGAGGACTATTTAAGTGTGTACCCGTTTTATCATTGAGAATGTCACGTGAAACCAGTTTATTCTGAACTGTTGTTAATCGTTTCTCTGAAATTTGCAATAGACTCAATAGAAAGTTTTAACAACATCAATTTTTTTTACTTCCATTTCAGAAAACACTATCTTTCCAAACATTATCCCTATTCTATGAAAGACTGAAGCTTTTTAGTTTTTAGATTCACTCTTTCAAGGCAAGAAGTAATAAAATGATTTTGTTCTAGTTTCGAATCCATGTCCCAAAAGCGTTTAAAAATAGAGAGTTGATGTCCTTTGAAATTTCATGTGTACACATTTTCATACATCATCTTTTTACAGGTGTTAATGACTTCTCTTCCATTTCCTTGCCTGTACAAGTTGTGTATGACTTGCCACTGTTTCTATTAATTTTCCTTTCTTCGGTTTTCCATTTAGTTTTGCTCACAAGCTTCTTTTTTCCGATATTTTCGGTCATGATTCACTGCTGCATCTGACAACCTGAAGTATGCCTAAACATCGAATACTAGCCTACTACAGTACGGCTTGCAACAGCATGTGAGTGTGACTGCCGCTGTAGTAGGTGCGTTCACACGTTCAACGTAAACACGTAACATTGTGTCCTGTGTTACGTATTGAAGCTAGACTTACTAAAATTTACTACAGTCTACTATACGCATTCAACTATCTAATCCCTTGATCGTCGAAAAAAGGGCGTACAAGGGTATACGCCGTTATTCGGGTGAAATCCTCAATTTAGCTTTCCGTTATCCTTCCCTTCTTATGGATGACGTGGAGACTGAATATAAACATTTTGTATTAGTGTTTGACTATAATTATATGTGCACAAAACCGCCTTTGCTTATCATAAAATAAATAAATTTTCATTAACGTTTTCGATACTTGTGTATCATCTTCAGATGTGAAGTTAGATTAATATGATGAAAACCTTGCCTATTAGATGGAACTTAATGTGGTAATTTTCGGGTCATATTAGTGTGGTTGCTTGGACTTAACTTAGGTTGATCTATGATATACATGCTATGTTAGGTTAAATCACTACGAGTCATGTGATATGATCTAAAATATAAAATAAAACTGTTTAAGAATTGTAACCACTATTAGCGTAGTCATTGAAATGTGAATACTTTGTAAAATCACTTTAAAAGTTTATAATCACTTTGAACATATGTTGGCTGTATTTGCCGATTTAAAGTTCGTTGAATAGGGTAGTTTCTGTTGATCTTGATATTTGACGTTGAACTAAAGCGCAGTGTCGTTTTGTCACTAACATGTCTATATTTTGTTAAAATGCGTGTTGTTAAGACGTTTCATCCAATTGTAGTTGTTAAAATTGATGTAAATCATGGATATATTACTGATACAATATGGAGGTTGTCAGGTCCATAAAATTTAGTAAAGCCTGGCGATCACTTTAGTATCAGCCTATCACGAGCAGACCAACACATGTCAAACCACACGCCAGGCTGTACTAAATTTTATGGACCTGACAACCTCCATATTGTATCAGTAATATATCCATGATTTACATCAATTTTATCAACTACAATTGGATGAAACGTCTTAACAACACGCATTTTAACAAAATATAGACATGTTAGTGACAAAACGACACTGCGCTTTAGTTCAACGTCAAATATCAAGATCAACAGAAACTACCCTATTCAACGAACTTTAAATCGGCAAATACAGCCAACATACGTTCAAAGTGATTATAAACGTTTAAAGTGATTTTACAAAGGGTTCACATTTCAATGACTACGCTAATAGTGGTTACAATTCTTAAACAGTTTTATTTTTTATATATTTTAGATCATATCACATGACTTGCAGTGATTTAAATCGGCAAATACAGCCAACACATGTTCAAAGTGATTTAAACTTTTAAAGTGTTTATACAAAGTGTTCACATTTCAATAACTACGCTAATAGTGGTTACAATTCTTAAACAGTTTTATTTTATATTTTAGATCATATCACATGACTCGCAGTGATTTAACCTAACATAGCATGTATATCATAGATCAACCTAAGTTAAGTCCAAGCAACCACACTAATATGACCCGAAAATTACCACATTAAGTTCCATCTAATAGGCAAGGTTTTCATCATATTAATCTAACTTCACATCTGAAGATGATACACAAGTATCGAAAACGTTAATGAAAATTTATTTATTTTATGATAAGCAAAGGCGGTTTTGTACACATATAATTATAGTTAAACATTAAGGGCCATATTCATAGACATTCTTAGAGCGGGCTTCCGGTGGATGATCAGCGAACTAACGTTTTTCGTATTCATAAACCAGTGTTAGCGATATGATATGATATGAATCCTGTACAAGTAATCACTCGATAGCCGGGGCTAGTTTAGCACGCTCGTAGCGCGGGCTAGCGAAATGTCTATGCATAGCACCCTAATAGCTTATCGGCAAACTTCAACATGAAATTGATTCTGTATTAGACATTCTTAATAAAAACTTAATAAATTTCTATTGCCAGGGTGAATTAATAGTAAGGCGTTAATTCTATTTTCAGGAAGCAATTTACTCGTAATATTATATTGTAATTGTAAGAACCAATGGATTATGATAATGATAAAGAGAAGTAAATGTTGCATTCAACCATTTATTTATGAAATCTGACCTTGCACGCACTTGAACTTACATCTAGAAAGTTTTCCGGGCAGAAGCCGTGTCGGTATTCCTTTATGTTAATTTATAAGTTCATCTGTTTTGTGCATGAGCTGCATCGAGGATCCTCCCATGCCTGGAGTGATATTAGCAACGACGGTTTAAATGGTAGGCACGGAAACAATAGTCGATCGCCATTTAGATCTCTCGATGTGACAATGAATTCGATTAGACTTTTAAATGAAGGTCGATAATCCTTTTTCACGTCTGCACGGAGATTCCTTCAAGGAATCTGGCTTCTCTTTTTCTGAATCGCACGGCCTTCAGGACAAGCGGATCACTGTGTTCGGAACCTCGGCACGAGTAACGGCAAACGTGCAGCAGAATTTAATTTTGGTAATCAGATTGAATGTAATCGATATTGAAATATCGACGAACACAGCCCGGATTGATATGTTAACTGCAAGTTACGTACAAGATTCTGGAAACAGTGTAGAAGTTATTCTCTTCCACTAATTCACTCATGTACCCATTCACCAGTGGAGTATAAGAATTTATTGAATGTCAACCAGTCAGAGTCGTCTATGATTGCAATTTTATATAGTCTTTATACAGGGACATCATTTTATTTCTACTTCAATTTTTATTGTACCTGAGTTTTTTAATGTACTTCACTCCCACCCCTTCTATTAATGAAGTTCAACCGCCCTCCACACAGATCCAAGACCGCATATACAGTCATAGTAGCCTTACGGTCATAGTAAACAGTACGTTCCAAAAATATGTTCGCGTTTTCCAGTGACGAAAGAGCTTTCAATATTGCATCATTTTCCACTTGCCTACGTCGCATCCCGGTTTCCCCCACCTGCTTCTATTCGCCTCTCTGTAAATGCTAGTGGCTGGGCTGTCTTATCTCTTTTCTGAGAACATTAATTTCTGTTAGGAATTGGGCGTCTACGTAATATTATACCCATACAATTGTTTAAAATAACTTAAATAAAAGGGCCTCGTTAAGTAATTAACTGTCACGCGATTTCCTCCCTTTCTACGACGCTGCGACGTAACCACTTGAACGGACAGTAGATAGCATGTCTGAGTAATTTTATCTTTTCGGATCGGGCAGAAATGAAGATTGAATTTACAGTACGTAAGGTCTCTTTTATAGAATAGGTACAAAATTATTTCAACATGAGTTACTAGTATGAAGTACGAACCTGGTAATTGGAATTACGTGCAATAGTCTATAGTGCGATAATATGCACATTAGAACTGAAGTCTGTATCGAAATGAACGGCCGCCATTTTCAAAAATGTGTTTACATATCCATATTATGATTAGTTTTCAATTTAACTTAATTCTCTATATTGTACGCTAATGTGTAGTAGACTATAATATTCACTGCATAATGAATACGTCCGCATGGAAAGCTCAGTTCGTAAGTAAAACACTTATTGTTAATACAGTACTGTATTTTGATTAAACAAAAACCTAAAGAAAATTATCAAACTCAAAATCGCGATATTTCCTAGTTTACGTAAATGGATTAACTACTTTTCTTCCCTCCTATACCTAGTAAAGTGGTTTTTTTTTATATTACGCCAGTATCATCGAACTCCAGTCTTGGAAGGGGGTAGCAAACGGTGTGTCCGGTTCTTCATCGTTGATCCAAAGGTATAGCCAGGTTAATATTAGAAATTTTAGCAAAAATAAAATGATGTCCCTTTATTTGCAAATGAAAACAAAAAGCTAGTTATGAATATTTTATAAACTTCGGTTACTGCTTATGGATATCTCTAATTTTAAAGTGGCAACATTTAGGAATTTTCTCATATGCCAGATCAGAATAACTTTAACTATTAAAAGGATTTTTGCAAAAACTTGTTAGAGTTGTGGCTTTATTAGCGATAACTCCAGTGCGACGCGCAGTCTTTTGTGTCTTCATGTCAACCTATCTTCAGAAACAGGTTCCACTACTTTTAATTCTGACAATTTTTACGTACGTTTTTCGTTTTATGTACTTTGTTTCTACCTGTCGAGTTAAAAGAGGGGCATATAAACGAAGGTTGTGTAGAAAGGGAAACAATTAAACATGGAGAAATAATTTTGTAGGAATGTGAGATTGTATTATATTAAGCAAAACATTTCTAAACTATTCTTTTTTTTTCGAAATTTTTAGTTGACAATAATATTGCTAATTGCTTCAAGTTTTACCCTCACAGAATTCCTCTTTGTGCAGAATTTTTGAAGCGTAAATAATCTGAACTGGAAAATATGCAGGGTTTAAGCCACAGTTGCATTTTGCTACTCGACTTCTAAAAATGCAACAAACTTTGAATGCAGATATTAAAAAATGCGACAACTACATCGGACTTCAGAAACGAAGATGATAATGGAGAAAATGAAATCAGAGATGTTTGAACTAATCTGAATTTAAATGAAATTCTAATGTCATGGGCAATGTTCGGAAAAGGTATTGTGCAATAGATGTTCAGGAATTTATTTTAAAGAGTTGGTGCAATTCATGTAAGTTAAGTGAACAATATCTTCTAATTGATTTATATAACTCCATGGCATACTGTAAATTGTGAGCGAGGATTTAGTTGCATGAATCTTGTAAAAATCGGAATTAGAAACCGCCTTTCTGCTAACAATAAATCTTGAAGGGCCTAGCCTACTAGTAGAGTGCCCATAAAATAACGTATTTTAATGTGATGTAAATTCAGCAGTAATTGATTCTAAACATACCTACGTGCAATGATTTACTTACATAAGTACGAGTATATATAGAGTGTGATAAGATGGATTGAAAGTAATAAAACTTCAAGAAACAAATTACATAACTTTTTGTTTCTGCATATTTTATTAATTTTATCTTTCTGCACAATTATTTATAATATTGCACAAACCTTTCGCAATTTGCACAAATATAATTTTTCATTTGTACATTTTTGCAACATTATTTATTTTCTAGCTTAAACTCTGAAAATATGTTAGAATTATCTTAATAGTTTAATTTGGATTTGTAATAACTAGCAAATATAAACTTTTAAATCGAAAAATGATTTTATTAATGATATACATAACGTATGCAAAATTACTTTCTCCGCCATGGTTGTCTAGTGGCTAGAGCGCTGGACTTATAATCTTGTGGATCCTGATTCGAACCCCGGTGTACCCCCTATTTGTAACTTGTGTTGGACAAGCCCGTGGTCTCTAGTGTACCTCCGATGTATAACTTGTATTGGGCAAGCCTGTAGTCCAGATAACACAGGGCTTTTCTCCGGGAGCTCCTGTCTCCCTATGGCATCCCAACAAATCTCCATCATCTCATCTCATCACGGGTATAGCGTAGACTAGTCTCCTACGGCGCATCCTGGGCAACGACTCTGTCGGTAAATTGGTCTACACAACTGGCTTCATATGGGTGAATGACGTAAAGTTAAGCCCCCACCATTAGTAAAACAAGAATGATTGGTTTGGAATTCGTTTAATCTGGATAAGATATGAATAACAGTAACTTCTCCTTCAAATTTTGTTACATATCTCCTACGAACTACACAATGGTGAAATGTAAACAGAGGCATGTTCCTCCAGTTCCTGCTCCTCTTGAATGTGAGGTAAGGTATGCATCTGTATAAATTTGTAAGCAGTCCTTATGTAGGTACACTGGCTCGCAAAACTTTTGTCCGATATACTGTACAGTTTTTCTCGTTCTTAAGTCGGTATTTGTACTCACTCTAGGACAGTAGCGTAGGCGGCAGGTAGTTCCCCGCAGATAACAAACTACCCCTCCTCACAACAGAAAGGTTGAACCAAGCTACTTAGTAAACTTAAAGAGAATATGTTTACGTAGTGGTCTAGTGATATAGATAAATTTAATAAACACGGAATTTTATAGCTCCTCCTCACGCCACGGTTCTTTGCGGTATAATGGGCCTATAGCTTATTTTTCTTTGGCTGTTGTCATGGTAATAACACTACGTTAATAAAATTACATTGATTAAAGGTGGCACTAACAATCAATAGATTAATATTATAAAAAATCGGGTAAATAATTTTATTAAGACAAATTTTTATGGGTATGTGTATAATTTAAACTTGATTGTCAATTAATCTCGTAGAATACAGCAGTTTAATTTATATTTTGCACACATAAAAAAAAGGTTTGCATATTGTATGACTTAAGGCTTTCCCGGCGTTTGATGTAGAGTAGATCTTCTCGGGTTCTCAGCCAGGTGAGTTGGAGATTTGCTTCCAAACTTTCGATGGATAGCTCTGCCATCTTCTTCAGGGAATGAAGTTCAGGTTTGCATATTACTCTCATATAGTAATGGAACGAAAATGTGGATAACAAGCTAAAAAATAAGCAAAGTATATACGAGTAGAAATAGAAAATATCTGTGCTTTCAACATCAAACATGATATTGGAACCATATCTGATACAACAAAGATGTGTAGATGGAGGAATTGTCCCGTTGAAAAAACATAATTATATCAGGTTGCAACATGTGCATGCTAGGTAGCATACAGTATTTTCCAGTATGTGGATATATTGCTGGAAGTCAAATTCTCTTCAATTTCACACAGAGGTCCTCCTCATAGCCTGGAAATCCATCCCCAGAAATATGTCCACTGCGTTGTGTTGATGTTACATAATTCTGGCTGGAACCTTGTGGATCCAATAGGACGAAATACCTGAATAGGCCTATGACTGGTGTTTGAGAAAATCTTTTAATCGGAAAATATTATATTTTCCCATGGATATTCATAATATTCTTGTCAAAACGCGATGTGATCTATTCTATGTTTATGATCCAACATGGTATTTATACGTGCAGGGAAGATGAAACATTTTCCTGGAAAATTGTATAATACTCAATATGTTTTAAACATTTCGGTGCAAAATAGACTCAATGTTTTATTTCTGTCGATTACATATACCGTTATTGCTCTAAAAGGTTGTCTTTGGTTCGATTAGCTATACATCTGCAACTCAGAGTTCAAATACCTCCCTTCAGGACGACATGTGGAGTGGGGTATGTAGACATATTGCCAACATAATATCTCACAAAGTTCACTTCCGCATTATTTCATAGGACAAAAGTTTTGCTCTATAGCCAGAGTCTTAAAACTAATTTTCCTCTTTCATTTTTTTTAACATCATCCGCTAGGGCCAAACTGTATTGTGTGTGAATGATATTTAAGGGGAAACTATGGTGAAAAATTAAGAAAATCCTCTGTTTTTGTTTTTAAGTGTGTACCGTAGTTATATTTTTTAACCTCCTAGTTTCATAATATAATTTCATTTCCTATTTGAGAGTCCTTCAAACTATGTCACGTGACTTTTATATTATATTCTATTAGAGAAACAAGACATTACAAAAAATTACAAAATTCTCCCTATGGCTATACAGGCTAACTCCTCTCTAATCCAAAACCTTCACCGTCCTAAGGTACCATCCCATATAATCAAATGTCAAACATACATTGCGTGAGTGAGTTGATAGAATTTTTTTAAAGCCGTTTTCTCGACTTCAAATATTTAAGCAGTTTCTTGAATAGAAAAAGCTCCTTGCAAAACAGTTATTATCAGATTGGCCTTAAACTTCTCTCTAGTCTATTAAATGTTGATAAAATTTAATTAACATTTGCATGAAATATTTATATTAAGTTCTTTCGGGACATATTCATATTACACTTAGATTAAAATATGCTGCAATGGTAAATTCATAAAATTTAAAATTTTATTGTGACTCTCTATTAAGACTTACACGAAAACATTCTGATGGGGGCAGATAAAAAATTATTAGTTTTTTCTTTCACCATGTTAATAATGCCGAAAGAAGTGCTTATACAAATTTTGGCCACTCGACCGCAATTACGAATGCCGTAAAGAAATAAGATCGTCAGGGGCCGTTAACAGAAAGGAAACACAATTTCATTTATTGGGACAGACACAGAAATTTGTTCAGTTATTTTTCAACGTATTCCCTACCGGAATTGAGACATTTGTCATAGCATGGGATCGGCAGAGAGGTGCAGACGGCTGTCAAATGCTGGTTCCGATCCCAGGCGGGTAACTTCTACGATACAAGGATACAAAAATTTATCCCATGATATGATAAATCTGTCAATTCCAGTGGGGGATATGTTGACAAATAGCGCAACAATTGCTGTATCTGTTTCAGTAATCTTTCCATGGAATTGTGTTTTTTTCTGTAAACGGCCCCAGGGAAAATCACTTTCTGGACGGCCTCGTAATTGCAATCGAGTGGCCAAAATTTGTATAAGCAGTTCTTTTGACTTTATTAACATGGTAGAAGGAAAAAATTTAACTTTTTATCAGCTGTCATCAGAATGTTTGCTTGTGAGCTCAAGAAGCTAATTAATTTATATCCCACGACTATATTTAAGCTTTTGAGCATTTATGAATTAAAATTTTTGAAAACTTTGTCGCAAGAAACGTTTTTAAACAATATAATTTCCAAACTATTACCCCTAATGGCACCAAATTTTGTACAGATGATGGTATCGTAAGCATGTTTATGTAGTTTAAAATTCATAAAATTTTGGATGAAAATTGTAGAAGTTTTAAAATAGGTCAACAATGATTTTGTTAAATGTACAATTTCTACTGTTTCTTATGTAATGTGATCTGCTGATTCCAAAAATGAAATCAGAATTTTTCTACCACTCACTTTTTTTTTGTGATTATATAAAAACTGATTTATTTTTATTGCTATAGGCCTATACAGTCCTTAACATGCTAATAGAAAGAAAATATTTCAAATATTTCATTTTATTGTCTTAACAATTGACCTGTAACTGTAGATCATTGTTGCCTGTGAAGTCAGAATTCATAAAAATAAATTTTATTCCTCATAAGACTGCGAGAGTTAGTATTAATTCTCAGTTACACTCATGAAACAAGTTTCATAGCCCGTGTTTCCTTTGTTCTAATTTTAAGTATGGCAAAAGTACCTTATAAAGTGAAATATGCCTCGAAATGCTGTGTAAATCACAAACAATTTTTGTTATGTTTGTGGTTAATTAACTTTGAAAGCACACATGTGAATTTTACAACATTAGTTAAAAGAGCTTATGTGTTCTTTTGATTGCAAAATAGATTAGGACAAGAATTGGTCCCCTGAAATCTGTTGTGCTCCATGTGATTCTATTATCTGGTTGGCTAAAGGATCACATCATATTGCTTTTCCAGTTTCAATGATATGCTGGGAACCTAAGGATCGTTCAACAGACTGTTACTTTCTAGGAACCACAGATCAGAAGATTATAGAGAACTTGTCAGTGAGCTGATTCAGAACTATAACGTGATGGGGTGTCATACCTCTCAAAATAACTTCTTGGATTTGCATCTATTTTTTCTTTTCTCAAAACCTTCGGGTAGTGAGCGACGAACATGAGGAGCGTTTTCATCAGGATCTTTCTGAAATGGAAAGGCGCTACCAGGAAAAATGGAGCCCAAATATTCTGTCAGATACTGCTGGACACTCAAAAGAGATGTTTCTCAAGTAAAGTATAGCCTGAAATCTATTTCACACACATTTTAGGTAAATAAATATGATTTTAGGTAAAATGTTACAAGACATCAATACTAGAAAAGTCTGAAGTACATTTCATATAATTACACGAAAACCCTGGGTAATAGAAAATTTTTGAAAACAGATCTGAAATCAGCACGAATAATGCTATAAAAATCATCCATTCGTTACCTTTTAACAAAAAAAATACGAATATCTTTAAGTTTGTCGACCAGTGAAAATCACATACCTTTAAGCGTTCATTTGATGGATTGCCTTTCAATAATAAATTTTCTTTCCTTAGAGGAATACATCATTATCTTTATCTTTACGCTTCAAGCAGTGAGGAAGTAAAAGCTGCATACCAATATTTCAGAATATTAAATTATAAAAATTGTCTTTTTATGAACTCTGCATTCCTCTTTTCAACCTTCTATCACAATATTTATTTCTACATGGACACACACGAACTTCGAGCTACCAACATCACAGCGTAAGCAGTCAGATCTGAATCAAACCCTGATTTGTTCTATACGTGACTAGAAAACGTTTACTTGTGTTGACATGACTCCAGCATAATATTTCCTTTGCATCCGATTTTAGGGAAAGATTAAATGACCGGTACATCGCTGTGATATACGGGCGTTCAAATATGGACATTTCAAGCCATAGCGATGTATTTCATCCCGTATCAGGTATCATACAAACGTGATGAAATTCATGGAACCGGATTCAATTTTTATTGGCTTACGGATCAGGTTTCCTTCATTCGAAAGTGTCTACGCAACTTTAAATCCAGTTTATATTGAAAGCAAAACAGTTCATATATTGTCGTTAAGTAAAGAACCACATGCCCCAGCGTTTAATGTAAGTAGGCTTGACTCTTTAAAATGGATAATAAAATGGAAGACTAGTAGAACAATAACTACTGTACTTTACTGCTTCCCTTTGTTCTTATCTCTTGACCTAAGCCGCCTTGGTAGAATAGTTGGCAGAGGGTTGGCTGGCTTAGGACGACAATAGAGCCGAGTTCAAATCCCGGAGATAACTGTGTCTTGGCGCTCACACTGTACCTCATCTCAGATAACAACGTAAGACACTCTATTTACAAATCGACTACCCAAATAGGGCAATGGCTTTGAATACCTTGACAGTGCTTTTCGTGATAGATGGATTGGGAGTGGTGGTCCAGTATTGTGGCCTGCTAGGTCACCTGATCTAAGTCCGTTAAACTTTCTTGTGTGGGGACCGAAGTTTATCATATTCCAGTTCCTTCAGCCAAAGATCTTGTGTTTTACGGGTCATTGCTGCAGCCCACGAGTTAAGAGGAATTCCTGATTTGTTTACGATGGTCAGGCGGTCAATAATTTTGAGTTGCGTAGCCTGTATCGAATCAGGAACGAAATTTGTAGTAATTTGTTTCTATCAGATGGTTGTACATGCTTTTTGTAAGTACAATTTTAGAGTAATAATTTGATTTTTCTTAACTGATTATTGTTTGTTAAAATCATAAATTGGAATTGCGCTACCTATAAAATTAAAATTAAATAATAAAGCATAAACAGTTCTCAAATAAAAATAATTAACACTCTGTATCTTATGAATAATTGATGTCCTCTGTCGGTTGAATTTAAATTCATCCTGTAAGTTATACTTTCTGGGCGTAATGTAGCATATTTTCGTATATGAAGTATATTTGTGTCATCTGTTAATAAATTAGTTAGCTCTTCTCCGTATCATCTGTTTGTAAAGTAATATCACGTGATTCTTAAGGTGAACTAAAGATCCCATGGGGCAGATAACCAGTGGAGCTGCTGCCAACGTCAGTCAGGCGAAGAATGCATCTTCGCTTCTTGCTGCACTGTCGCAAGCTGTTTGCATGCGGTGGTGCTGTACTGTAATGTGCTTTATGAAACACGTTAGAGCGACGGCCAGTGCATAGAGAGCATTATTACGTGATCATCAGTATGTGAGAACGGGTCTGGAATTTTGTTTGTGTTGGGGTCGTGCAGGACGAGTTGCGAGCCTGTATTGTAGGTCAGATAAATCATTCCCTGCCATATACACACGCTCCTGTCTCTGCATTTCAATATCGTCAGCAGAAACGATAGGAAGTTTTTCGTGTAGAGATATTTCACAAGAAAGGAATTTTAGTTTTTTTTTAACCATCAATATAAAGATGAATTATTGTGATTCCCTAGATTGATTTAAATATTTTAGCGTAAATATAATGTTTCATGTTTAATTTATCGAGAACATGGTTTCTGACATGTCGTTTGCGAACAGCGTTTTTCTTTTAACCTATCGAACGAACTTCTTTCCTTCACAGTACCTAGAAACCAATTCATCTTAAGTTATGCATGTGAAATATAATTTTTTTATTTAAATTATAATTACAGCTCGATCCAGCGTTAATGGCCCCTGTCCTTGGTTGTTTGGCTAGTGAGCGAGCTATGTGTTGCGTCATAAGAAAGAAATTTAATCACAAATGTACATAGGACGGGCAGAGGAAAGAGGAAGAATGAAACTAATACTGTACTCCAACCAGGAGAAAGTCTCAGGGGAATGAGACGCAGCGGGGTGATCTGTGAGTGAATATTGATGTCATAAGATATCATAAGGTCACACACGTGGGTACACGCATCTCCATTGGCTAATTCTCAAAGCACAAACGATAACACTGATACACATATATTTATACTACCCTAGTTACAAAATTAGGTCACGGTTAATTTCTTGGGCTTTTAATCCCTCCATACAGGAAATAACATATGCAGGAGAGCGCATGTTTTTTAAACTGACGTTATAACGGTAATATTATCCATCTACTCGCTCCAATAGACGACGCAATAGTAAGCACATTCCTTTCACGATTAATCTCCTGGTTGGAGAACAGTAGTATCTATGCTCGAAGCTGAGGGACACTCATGTCAAGAAAATATAAGTCATCATCACATTGTTTAGTCAACAGACGTAGTGGTTAGTAACGGGACGTGTGGAAGAATATTGTGTTTTAAGACGGAGTGTACCGCGACATGATAAGAAGGAAGTGTTAGGTGTTATGGCTGAGCGGCCTGACCTGTGTGACCCAGCCTGCCAGCAGTGATGAGTAACTCGCTCTTAGTCTATGTACTTACTTTTGCTGAGGCCAAAATCCCTGAATCAAGCTTGTAACTGTAATCTTCTGCGGACCCCTAAAAAAAAAAAAAGAAGACACTAATGAAGTACTTCGCGTAGTGGGACATTGTAATCAGAATCGTGGACATTACTACGAAGCGAAGAGAAACGACTAGAATCATTTGAAATGTGGGTATGGAGAAGAATGGAGCGTGTGAAATGGACGGACAAAATAAGAAATGAAGTTGTATTGAAAAGAGTGGGTGTAGAAATAATAATGCTGAAACTAATGAGGAAGAGAGAAAGGAATTGGCTGGATCACTAGCTAAAAAGAAATTTCCTAAAGGATGTACTGGAAGTAACGGTGAACTGGAAGAAAGTTCGGGGCAGAAGAAGATAGGCCTATCAGATGATAGACAACAATAACGTGATGGAGCATATGTGTAGTAGAGGTCGAAATTGTTAGGCCCGGCCCGAGCTTATCCAGACCAGAGCCCGACCCGAAACCCGAAGACTAGCAGATAAAGCAGAGGCCAGAGGCCACAGCAGTCACGAAGAGCTGCGAGAAAGATCACTCCAGTAGGAGCCTGAGAAAGAGTAATCTATTACACCAGTCTGTTAGGTAATACAAATAAACAGTGCTCTGTGTCTAAGTCAGAGCAGGGACGAGACAAATGTTACGAAATAGGAAGTCGAACTAAAAAATAACTTACGATACCGGTAGTCTATTGTTCTGGATGGGTAGCAGGTGGACATCTAATCGTGCATGCATTGAAATCTTCGTATTATTTTGTAATCAATATATAATTCGCGGAAAAAAAAGGATTTCGTTTCTTTAAGAACTGAGCCCGGCCTGAACCCGACAAGCATAAGTGAATTTCAAACAGAGCCCGGTCCATGGGCCGGGCCGGGCCTAGGCCCGAGCCAGTGCAGACCTCTAATGCATAGATGGGCATCATGCCTCACTTGAGAAATAATGCTTCACTGACTTTCACAGAGCTTATCGCTCTGAGTGACATCATCTTCACAGTCCCCGTTCCTCCCTCACGCAGCTCCTAGGCGTGGGCAGGTTCTATATCAGTTTCATAAGCAATATCAGCGGTGGCATAATGGCATTATCAAAGCAGTGTGTACGCGTTAGAAAACGATTATTTCATGAGAAATGGGACGAAGAGTTTTTTCTGTTTAGAAGGGGAGAACATACGATGTATGTTATGCTCGAAAATCCTATTAGGAATTAATAAATGTAATATACAACGACATTACTCCTTACGTCATAAAGAACATGCTGAATTAGAAGGTAAGACAAATTAAATGTTATTTTTCATGCTATTCCGAAGAAAATTTATGATCTTAACATTTGCATAGTATACTAAATATGACATTATACCTTAAACACGCTGCATTGAAAGGTAGCCTACGAGGAATTAAATGTTGTTTGTAAGTATTATTTCCAAAAGAAATTAAAAAATATATATATCAAATGTGCGTAGAAAACGAAATATGATTTTCTGAAATTATTTTAGGTCGAGAACGTGCAAATCTATAAAGTAACCTTGATAAACGCCAGAATATTCAAGAATATAAACATAGACAACGTGATAGAATATTATTGGCTAGTTACGCAATTTCTCGCCTGTGATTTAAATCAATTAAATGATGGAGAAATAGTAAAGAGGTTTATGATTAAAGCTGCCGAATTAATTTACCAAATTGAATAAAAGTTTTCGAGTCTCTCACGTTAACCAAGCGCTTTTCTAATAATTCGCCACTGACCGCCTTAGCAATTACGATAAGGTGACGCAGGTCACAGCAGTTTATATTTCCCATCCTACTCTGCAGTCTCCTCTCCTAGTAAACAAACTATTTCAAATCGAGTGCCTCACGTAACCGAAAATTGTGCCCATGTATGCTCTAATGTGTAGTCTAAGAAGAAGGCGGAAAAGAGGGAAGATTGGAGAATGCTAGGTTTACATTGAATGACCTACCCTTGAACCTGTGATCGAGGTTCTGGCTGATAAGTACTTCTATTAACAGGCAGTACATCTCACTCGACGATATGACGTGTCAGAGGAAGAACTATTGTTTGTATACATCTTACGTCTGACTATTGAAATATGTTACTAGTAAGCGATGTATACAATAGATGGGAAAGGAACTGGCCATACTACCTCATTATCTCCTGGCTTAATTGCTACATGAATGACTGTGGACTTACTGTTATCACTTATGAGGTTCAGACCTGTCTTTGGACAGCTGACCAAACAACAATCTACCAGAAAACAATAACTGAATGAATGAATATTTCAAACGTTGTAAAATGTTGATTTACTTGAAATCAACTCTAATTATTTTCATTCGTAAAATTGTTTACATAAGTCAGTTTTGAGTCACAGAAATTAATCACCTAACAAAATTAGTTTCTAATCGAAAACAAACAACCTGCCAGATAACAATGAATGAATGTTTCAAACGTTTTAAAATGTTAATTTACTTTAAATCAACTCTAATTATTTTCATTTGTAAAAATGAGTGAGTGAGTGAGTGAGTGAGTGAGTGTTTCAAACGTTGTAAAATGTTAATTTACTTGAAATCAACTCTATTTTCATTTCTGAAAGTTTTTGTATAAGTCAGTTTTGAGTCACAGAAATTAATCACCTAACAAAATTAGTTTCTAATCGAAAACAAACAACCTGCCAGATAACAATGAATGAATGTTTCAAACGTTTTAAAATGTTAATTTACTTTAAATCAACTCTAATTATTTTCATTTGTAAAAATGAGTGAGTGAGTGAGTGAGTGAGTGAGTGAGTGTTTCAAACGTTGTAAAATGTTAATTTACTTGAAATCAACTCTAATTATTTTCATTTGTAAAAATGAGTGAGTGAGTGAGTGAGTGAGTGAGTGAGTGAGTGAGTGAGTGAGTGAGTGAGTGAGTGAGTGTTTCAAACGTTGTAAAATGTTAATTTACTTTAAATCAACTCTAATTATTTTCATTTGTAAAAATGAGTGAGTGAGTGAGTGAGTGTTTCAAACGTTGTAAAATGTTAATTTACTTGAAATCAACTCTATTTTCATTTCTAAAAGTTTTTGTATAAGTCAGTTTGGGTCACAGAAATTAATCACCTAACAAAATCAGGTTTCTAATCGAAAACTTGCAAGCATAAATTTCAGAACTCAGACAGATCAACGTGAGTCTCATTTATTCTACAAATTATTGTCTTATTTTTGTTATTGCTCTCGACAAACAAATACATAATATATATAGGCCTGTATATTATGGTATTAATTTGGCTACATTTTAGATTATCATAAAGTTCTTCGGCTAGTTATGTACCTCACAGACGCTTAATAACATCAACAGATCCAGAAAGTTGATTAAGCTACATTAAATTTAATTTATTGCCTTGTATTTCGCCGAGTTCCATGTTATAATAATGTACCCGCGGGAAAGAGCTGAGGTCAGGGCTCCTACATTGTCGATGCTTCACCAGCCATCGGAGTGTGACAGGCAATTGTCTGGGTCAAACCTCGGAAATTTACACGCGTGGGTGGATGGGAATCATTTTACCATACACGTACATATAAGACCTGAAGTTTCGTTCCACGAATGTATAATACACGCCTACATACATCTCTTCGCCTTGCTCCAAACAGTTCTTGAGCCAAACTCTGTCGTATTTATTTTTGTTTTTTAATCACACGGTTCAAGTGCACTGGAATAACACTGTCGGTTATAACTATAGTCGCGACGCTGTTATTCCCGGCATGACTCCTTCTCTTTGCTTACGTCTTAGGAAGTGAAGGCTTTATAAAGTCTAGGTAGGTAGTATCGTTCGTCATTTTTGTTCTTTCGTTGTCGAGCTACCAGACGAGGAATCTATTTGCCACACCGTTAAACGTTATCATGTCACAGCTCCTATGATAATCAATCAAACGCACTGTAATTCAGCAAATAATTGAGCGGCAAATAACGTCCTCGTGTGCTTCCTGCGAACGCCAAAGAAAGAGCCTTAGGAAATGCATAACGTCAACATCAGCGAATCACAAGACGCACACGTTTAAATGTAGCCGACCTGCAACGTGATTGGCTGCCGGAAGTAAGAGCGATGGGACTATAGTTTTGTTGTAGAGCACCGTTTTCCAAATGAATAACACTACGTCGATCTCCCGAGTGAAAATTCAGGCTAATCTTAGTAGAATTAGTGATCTGTGCCAGGTTTTCTCGGCGTATTTCCGTTTCTCTAACTCATTCCAGAACTTCTATGTATTTTCAGTAAAATTAAATGTATGCTCAGAGTTGTACCGCCACTTTAATATGTTCACGGATCTGACTCTTGACGTCAGACTCAAGTCATGTATCCAAAAGTGATACTCCTGGACCTGGCCCGAGGATTATAAAGATAAGATGAAACAATAAGAGCAGAGTTTATGTAAAATAGCCTTCTTTCGTTAGCAGAAATTCAATCCATACAAATTTTTCTTTTTAATTGTCAAAATCTTGTCAACATGAGATACTCTTATACTTGTTTAAAATGTCGTGTGTATTTTTTTTTTTTTTTCAGAAATTCTGTACATATAAATTCCTCGTTATTAAAAATTCTGACTCTAGGATTTTTCTTTCTGGTTTATTAAAATTCTGTCCGTTCCAATTTTGTTCTCAATTTGCACAATTTTATTAGTATGAATTACCTTTTTGATTAAAGTTCGCCAGTAGAATTCTCTATCTCGATTATTCAAATACTTTCTTATACAAATGTCCTAAATATAATGCCTCAAAAGAACATTATCCGTATGGATTTCCCTCTTTTTTTGTAAAATTGAATTTGTGGAAATAGTCCTCTTTCAACCATTCGGAATTTCGTATACAAAAAATTCATGCTACACTTGTCAAAATTACTTTAAATTCGTGGACATGTCGCTGTAAATTTTCCAAAATTCTGTTCTCAAAATTCCTTCCTTAATTTAACAGAATTGCGTCCTAGAAATTTTCCTCCTAAATTATAATAATTCCGTCCGTAAAAAATATTTAAAGCCTTATAAATAAACCAATGATATAATTTAATGTTATTAACTTTCTTTCGTAAAAACCGGGAAAACCTTATAATTGCACTGGACGGAATGATACAATAATGTCAAAAGAATCAACGTGTAAAACTACTAGAGGAATAAAACATAGTACAAATTTAGGCCCAAGACGTTATAACAAAGTCATACAAAAATTCCCCCATCTTACTAATACTAATATTAATTATTTTATGAGGAAAATAAAATTCATATTTCAGACCAATTCAATAGAAATATACTTCTAACTCCATTTTAAACTCTGAAATGAAACAACAATGTTTTTTGTTCTGTAGATTTTCTTTCTGTTGTATCTCCGAACACGAGCTTCACTCATTTGGAAGGTGATATTACTTTGTCTTTTTTCCTTTTATTATTACATTACATTAATTATAGGTTATAAATAGACTTCGTTGAATTGCCACACGCAGCATGCAATAAGGTTGCCGATGTACGGTAGTATAGAGAAGGAGACCGGGCTTCCGCAGTTCATGTTAAGAGATGTGACCGGTCCAAATAGATAGAGCAGCTACAGCTGATGTATACCTATGTAAGAACTTGTTTTGACATTACTGTGATCGGAATAGTCAAAGCTTAACATTTGTTCAGTGCAGACAAGAATTCAATCAAACATACTACAATGAGAGTGTTGCTGTTCCAAACGATTACCTCTGGAATACCCTTACCCCCGCAGCCAGTCTTGACCCGTTGGGGAACGTGGTTGGATGCTGTTAATTATTATGCAGAACATTACGGAAAAATAATGGAGGTAATTGATGCATTAGATAGCACAGGCAGTTCCGCTGTTGCAGCTGTAAAATCATTGCCTTCTGAACAGCTATTGGAAGATATCCTGTTCATTGATTCTAATTTTAAAATCGTGTCCAAAAGGATCACCCTGTTAGAATCGTCTAAACTACAAATCTCAAAAGCCCCTAATAAAGCGGATAAAGTACTATGTTTTATCGTTATCCAAAATATCACTAATTTCAGAAAAAGTGAAATGTAAGATGAGAAACATTATTGCTAAAAATTATGCCTATTCAAAACTTCGTACTATAAATTATGTACTATCACGTCACGACAAGACGTGTGAAGTTGGTGTGCTAAAAACTAGTGACTTCCCGTTCTTCAAATATGCACCTATTACATGGTGTGATGTTGAACGTACATTTTTCCAAAATAAAAATTGTTTAAGTGACCATCGGAGGAGGTTACTTTGCAGTCGCTTAAAATGTACGTTACTCTTCACTGCAATGCACATATTCAAGGATGATGTGAGTATATTACATTAAATTTTAAGAGTTAATATATCTCACTACAAAATAATTGTGCATTTACATGTTTAGACAGTTGCTACTTCAATGATCATTCATTATATTTCTTGAATGCAGGATACAGGTTTTATTGTAACCGCAGTATACTGCTCAGTGTTTAGATCAGAGGCATACTCGATCCGTTGCACGTCCCTTTCTCATACAGTCTATACCGCGAGCGTAGTAAAGCTTACGATTCTCGTGGCAATTCCACGGTCTAGTTATAAATTTACTTCAGTTATTTAGTTATTTATATGTTTAGGTACTTCTATTTTGCTGGCATTTGTAACTCTATTCGTATTTTTATTGTTAATCTCTCACTAATTAAATCTTGAATATTGAATATTCAGTATGTTAATTAATAAGTAAAGAAATTGATTAATAAGTTAATGAAATTTGCTAAAATTACATAGTTATAAGCTTCTTCTACATTTTCCAAAACTCTTTTTGGAAAAAATTGTCTTTGATTCTTTTTTATTTCTGCTAAGACCTTGAACTGAAATTTTTGCATGATTGCAATACATTGATGTATTGTGTATGTTGTATTCAAACACATAAATTATGTTACCTGATTCTTGTGTTTGGAAGTTAACTCTAGCCTACACGTCACACGTTCAGCGACCCTCACACTGTGATTTAACGCTCTCACTGCTCCTCCCCTGCAGTGTCTACCACTTCAAACTCATTAAAAAGAAGTTTAATTTTAAAGGCTTCTAAGATTACTTTTGAGGGGGAGTAGGTTCAGTTAACGCACCAGGATATAATATTAAATTTTCAAACATGATGTAATCTTTACATATGGTTATTTTTAGCATTACTGGAAGGAAGTATAATATATTGTACGTATATGCAATTTTGAATATCAACAGTATTTTCAAAACCGCGGCCGTCTTCTGACAACTGTTCACCCAAGAAACCGGGTTCGTTCCCCGTTATATAGCCTGTGAACAGAGAGATTTCAAAGCATGTTTGCTCCGTCAAGAGGGCTACATCATTTTCTGTGATTAAAATGGATTTTAAATGGAGAATAATAAATCTTATGATTTCAAACTTTTAATTTTCTAAAAGTAAAAAGACCTTGATTTTATCGTGATGGTTTCACAATGTGTTCTAGTGAGTTAGGATTGGCTTATCATGTACTTTCATTTGGGGCTTATATGTAGAAATATATAAGAACTTATCAGGCGGAACAAGAAACACCCCTTAGCATTTCAATCCAAATAGACTTTTTTTGCACCCCTTATGGCATGAGTTGCGTGCCGATTGTGCTTCCCAGCACCATGCATTCCTCTCGAGCTAACGATACCTGCATACTGTACTTTTAGTGATGGTCTGACATAGGCTTACTTCATAGATCCACCTGGGTCGCCATGTCTTGAGTCAGAGTAAAGTACTGGTTTCTATCTGTAGAGTAGTGAGTCGTCTATAATCTACTATTTCTGCTACCTATAAGTCATTAGGCAAACCGCGAGGAAGACCCACCACGTGGGATTCGGCGTCACGTAAACTTAAGTGGCGCCCTATTTTTCTAAACGAACCACTCACAAGCAAACATTCTCATGGAGGCAAATAAAAGAGTTTTCTTTTTCTTCCATCATATTAGTAATGTCAGAACAAACGCTTATACAAATTTTAGCCACTCGAATGCAGTTACGAGGACCATAAAAATAAGTTTCCCTGGCGCCATTTACAGAAAGAAAACACAATTCCATGGAAAGATTTATTGGAACAGGTACAGCAATTGTTTAGCTATTTTTCAACATATTCCCTAACGGAATTGAGACATTTCTGATACAGTACCATGAGATCAACTTTTGTATTTCTGTATCGTGAAGTCTGCCGCCTGGGATCGAAACCAATGTGTGACAACCGTCTGGATATCTCTGTCGATCCAACGGTATGACAAATGTCACAATTCCAGTTGGGAATATGTTCAAAATTACCTCAACAGTTGTATCTTTTCCAATAAATTTTTCCAAAGAATTTGTGTTTTCTTTCTGTAAACGACCCCGGGAAACGTATCTTTTTACGGCCCTCGTAATTGCGCTCGAGTGGTCAAAATTTGTACAAGCACTTGTTTTGATATTATTAACATGACGGAAGAAAAAAAATTAACTTTTTTATATGCTCCCATGCAGGGTATTCAATACAATTCGGTATTCCTTTTTCGTTTTCGTTGTAATATCAAATAAAATGTGTTTCTAGCTACAGTGCTTTATAAATATGAACATATTTTACATTTGTGTACAATTACAATTTTCTTAAATTATATGCGGTATTATTTAAATATAATTTTCTTTGACTAATCTTACTTGCTTCGAAAGAATCTGTCCTGCTTTCCACCGAAGTATTGGCGCAGTGTATGTTAAAATGTCTCTGTCGTTTCATTTTCCGTGGTCTTTGCAAATGTTCCTATGGTTACAGCTAGTCAAAAAATGTTATTCTTGCTTCAGACTCATCTTGCAATGAACCTCTTACATTCTATCTCATTTTGCCCATATCCCTGTGTTTATATTACCTTGTTCCTGATTGTAAAGTCATAAATTATATTCGGGTAGTCATTTACGAGTAAAACCTTCGATATCGTGTCCGCTAGCCACAGAGTTCTTCAGTTCACACAGTCGTTTTTCGACATTTGACCCAGGACTAAAATCTCTTCAGTACTTAAGAACTGGAGAAATAATTTGCAAAGTGGATAGGGTTATGCAAAATTTTAGTGCTTTTCTTTACTGATAGACTGCCTATTTCGTAAGTTCGAATGAACCCCTACAAGTTCAAAGTCAAGCTGTTATAACGTATTTTGCAATAAAAACCCATTTTAAATGCAAAGTTCAACAACGTAGATGTACAGGCAGTACATGTTCACGAGGGTTGAAAGAAACCATTATCCTTCCATAAAATGTCTCGCAAAAGTTATTACAAGTACTTCACCTTTTTAAAGCTTAGAGCAATAAAGTTTCTTGCAACTTATTATTAATATCTATCAAAAGATAAAATTGTGAACTAAATGAAATAAACTTCGAAATGTGTGTTAGGTCAAGTACAATGGCGAGATAACGCAAACGAAAAAACTGAAATTAAAGTAATGCAACCACATACATAGAGGTAAACCTGCCTGGAGACAAATAAAAAATAAGTTGTAGCCGCCTAATTCCTCTTCAAAGAACTACAATTGACATAAACTGAGGCAAAGAAACCAGACGATGAACATTGTAAAGTTTTCTTTCCTCAATCGTACTCTCAAGAACTGGAGTACTCTACCAGTAAACTTATTAAAAAAATATACCAATAACCACGAATTTTTAAAAAATAAGCTTAAGGATTTTACTAATAGACGGCAGTATAATGTGCTCGCTATTTGTTAGATGTAGTGAAAGTGAGTGACTTATAGTGAGTGTGCAGTGCGTAATAGTGAAAATGCAGTGAGTTACAGTGTGTATGTGTGAAAATGTTAGTAGTTAAAGGGATTTATAGTATTCATAGTAGACCTATGTGTATATCTAACTTTATTCTCTTGATTCTATATTATATAGTTTTTAGTATTTATTTATTTATTTCACGAGAATATTGTACGAAATGAAAATATAAAAATTAGAAATTTATCTTTTGAAGAGGTGGAGAAGTTCAAATATCTTGGAGCAACAGTAACAAATATAAATGGTACTCGGGAGGAAATTAAACACAGAATAAATATGGAAAATGTCTGTTATTAGTTGGTTGAGAAGCTTTTGTCATCCAGTCTGCTGTCAAAAAATTTGAAAGTTAGAATTTATAAAACAGTTATATTACCGGTTGTTCTTTATGGTTGTGAAACTTGGACTCTCACTTTGAGAGAGGAACATAGGTTAAGGGTGTTTGAGAATAAGGCGCTTAGGAAAATATTTGGGGCTAAGAAGGATGAAGTTATAGGAGAATGGAGAAAGTTACACAACACAGAACTGCACGCATTGTATTCTTCACCTGACATAATTAGGAACAGTAAATCCAGACGTTTGAAATGGGCTGGGCATGTAGTACGTATGGGGGAATCCAAAAATGCATATAGAGTGTTAGTTGGGAGGCCAGAGGAAAAAATACCTTTGGGGAGGCCGAGACGTAGATGGGAAGATAATATTAAAATGGATTTGAGGGAGGTGGGGTATAATGATAGCGAATGGATTAATCTTGCTCAGGATAGGAACCAATGGCGGGCATACGTGAGGGCGGTAATGAACCTCCGGGTTCCTTAAAAGCCAGTAAGTAAGTAAGTACCGTAATTATTTGTTTATTCATTTATTTCGCTAGCTAGTAGGCAAAGTGAGTGCAAATTAAAATTATAAAACAAAAATGTTTCTAGCCACTACCGTGAGAGCCAGGCTCGTGTACGGTGTGGTCTTAGCCAATAATATAACATAAAATTTGCAAAGACTGTTTACTAAATACAGTAATTAACTTAATTCAAACCGATAAGTAACACACAAGAGCAAAAAGAAAGAAGGAAGAAAAAAAACAAATTTAATATAAATTGACAATCAGACAGGAGCCAGTGATATTCAATAAAAACATGAATATAGTCGACAGAAATAAAAAGAAAAAATTTATATTTGTTAATCCTATCATGAATAATTTTATAAATTCCTTTTTTAAAAGGTTCAATTTTAAAATATTTCAAATTTGGAAAATTCATTCATTCATTCATTCATTCATTCATTCATTCATTCATTCATTCTATCTAAGATAAGGTCATGAGGCCTTCTCTTCCCCTCTACAAGGGTATTACAACTACAATATCAAGGACGCAATTAAAAGTAAAATTGCATTCGATATTAAATTTAAAATTACAATAGAATCAAAGTACAAAACATTACTTGATTAATAAAGACTAAACAATTTACTGTGGAAGTTAAAAACAAGAAAGAATTAGTTGCTAAAATACAAATTTAGTTATGTTCTTTCAAAAAACACAAATGTATTTAAAATGAGCTTAAGAACTTTACTAGGACAAGAGTATCATATGTTCGCTGATTACTAGATTTATATTGAAATTGACTGAATTTTAGTGAATGCGCAGTGCATAGTAGTCCAAATGAATTGAGTTATAGAGTGTGTTATGTAGTGAAAGTCAGTGAGCTGAAGAATCAGTTCAACTAGCTTTAGTGACAGACTAAAGAGTGAGTTAATATGTGGTGATTAGGAAACATTATTAGTGAGCAGTGTGTCTAGTGGTATAATGCAGTATATCTCTATATGATTCTGATTGCATATTCTATTATTTGTCCTCTTATTTGCAATCGTTGACTTATTATTATTATTATTATTATTATTATTATTATTATTATTATTATTTCTACTCCTTATTTATTCAGCCTATATTGTATCCTATATCTCCATAATTCCTGTAACTATCACCTATTACATTATAGGACAAATATTATATGACAAAAACGAACGAACGATTTATATGAAAATGTGATCAAGTGCTCCGAGAAAAGAAAAGAATAGAGGCCGTGTTTGCAGAACAGCGGAATACCAACATTTATCAAGAACATTAGGACTACTACACAAACAATTGAAAGAAAACTGAACATCATATTCACAGTGGGATGCAATTTAAAATGCAGCACAAAGTCCTAATATAAAAAAGAAACACCTATCGCAGCATTGTTTTCTCATCCCAGAATAATACAATTATTTCCATGTTTAGGCACTTCTATCATTCCAGTTTTCGTACTATATTAACTCATACAGTACAAGACGAAAAAAATTGTTGGACATTTTCTTTGGTGAGTCCTGTTACTGTAAATGTTGGTTGCTGCAGTAAAACAAAAAGAAAACAAATTCATTGCTCGACAAGGTTTACCAGCCGTCTGCTTGTTTTATATCCAAATGCATCAGCAGAAGTGAACTATTTTCTAACCAGTACGGGGGTAACGTGTGGTTAGGCGTGTTATAATAATTACTTACTTACTTGTGGCTTTTAAGGAACCCGGAGGTTCATTGCCGCCCTCACATAAGCCCGCCATCGGTTCCTATCCTGTGCAAGATTAATCCAGTCTATATCATCATATCCTACCTCCCTCAAATCCGTTATTATTATTATTATTATTATTATTATTATTATTATTATTATTATTATTATTAAAGTAACGTTACATTTTCATAATATTTTTTTTTGTAGCAGTGATTGAAATACTGCATTATGAGGAGATATTCTAGCTTTAGATTCATCCAATGTGTATACTTCAATTTAAATTGTAAACAGTTGTTAATAATAACAGACAGGTTGAACTTAATTGCTTCGTGAATGCTGTGTAGGCGCTAGAAAATTAATCGATCAAGTAAGAAGAACTGCGCCGCCCTCGCTGATAAATCACTGATGGCTTCATCGCGTCGTCGTCGCAATTACTCATCGCCGCTGTGACCGCCACAGCCTGCTTCTAATTCCTCTCGCCGCGCACCAAGCGATAGCATCGCCACCCTCTGCTGCCACTGTAAGGTGCGCAGCCATGATAAGGGATCAGCTTCGATCAAAAGTGGAATAACACAACAAGACGTCGGACTCATTCATTTATGCATATAATTCTGGATTATTATATGAGTAGAGAGAAATGCTACGCTATTTTCGTTTGAAATTGAGACCACACCTCCAAAAAAAAAAATGACACGGGATTTACAGAATCCCGTAATGGCGCCATTACGCCTTTGTTTTATTGTTTTGTTTTGTATTGTCACTTTTTATCACTAGGAAGATAGTGTTCTATTCAATATGTTTTATTTTATGTAATTTTAGTTGTTGTTTAGTCAGCTGTCCGAAGACAGGTTTCAACTTCATAACTGATTATAATATAATCGCTTATTCACTTGAAAGTAGAGTAGGCAATACTCGACAGATGGCAGCACGCGTACGTTTGGTAGGTGGAGCATCTAGCGGAGATTTTTTTAAAGTTCATGTTACGCTAAAAGCGTTAGATATCATCGTCAAATTGTATCCTGAACAAAGACGTCTTCACATTAAAGGATTTGAATTGGAATAGGTTTAATAGTCTACTGTCTGAAAGAAAGATTAGTTCATTCATAGAATATCAGATGATAGACGACATTAAGACATATGGTTGATATGTGAAGATAAAAGGAAGGCAGAAAATAGGAAAGATTTGAAATACTGGGTTAGTAGTGAAAACCTGTCCTTGGACAGAAAACTACGAAAGAAGGACAAGAAAGAAGAAAATCTGGAGAAGAGGAGTAAAATGCAAAGTAGAAATGACAGAATTATATTGAGCAAAGGAGAAAAACAAGTTGATGGGTAAGATAAAATGCATAAAATAGAAGTAAAATAAGGGAACAAGAAGAGTGGAAGATAAGAAGGTTACAAGATGAAGGAGGAAATAATAAAGAGAATATTCTGAAAGAGAACTGAAAAAGGAGACTAAAAGATAATGTTAAGATGTATCCCAAGAGTCCTTGCAAGGAGGGAAACTCGTGTACATTTTAGCTTACACTTCTCCCTTCTCCCTCATTGATTCATTCATTTCCACACAGTCATAGACGTATTTGATATTCGTGTTACATATGAGCCGTTCAGAGCAGAAGTGGTGTAAGTCAAAAATGGGTAATGAGGGTTAAAGTAAACATTCTGTAAAATACAGCGCAATGTAGCAATTAATATTCAATTTATTTAAACTATTAGTAGTCAGTGGATAGCATGAAGGACATATTAATTGCTACTTTGCGCTGTATTTTACAGAATTTTTATTTTAAACCTCATTACCCAATTTTGCCTTACACCACTCTTGCTCTGAACGGCTCATATATATATATATATATATATATATATATATATATATATATGTATAGCCTACATGAATAATAATAATAATCCGTGGCGCTACAGCCCGTGAAGGGCCTAGACCGACCAGCCGGCTGCCGGCCTCACGCCCACATGCCGAAGCAGAGGTGGACGATCATCCAACCAGAATGGAGGTATCGTGTGGTTAGCACGATGATCCCCCCAGCCGTAATAGCAGGCATTCGCAACCGGATTTCGCTACCTATCATAGCTCCCCAAGTGCATCACGATGCTGGGTAGGCACCGGTCCCATACACTGACCGAAATTTCATGAGAAAATTTCTTCCCTCATGAGGACTCGAACCAGCGCGCATTCCGTAACGCGAGTCCTAGGCAGGATGCCTTAGACCACGACGCCACGGCGCGGGACAGCCTACATGAATATCAAATAAAATACACTACAATACAGTGTTAAAGAAAGCGTATATTGTATTTTATTACATTAATTTCAAGTAATAATTGATATTTCCTTACATCCCGTGTCAGTTTTTTTAATTGGTACAGCAAACTTTACCAAAACATATGGAATCATCTAATTAACATACATTTTTGTAAATATAATTTAATTGTTTCATTTTTGATTGTATTCATTTAAATCTACTATCCCTTTCCTGATATAAACTGTTTAAATTTTTTCATATTGTGTGAAGGAGATCACCGTTAACCGAATTCATATAGTTTATTCAATTGGCAATTCATGCTATTAACTGGTGTTTGAATCCTGGTGGACCCAAAATGAAATTTTGACGACTATGCTTGGCGGTGGGTTTTCGCGGGGTACTCCCGTTTTTCGTTTACCTTGACGCTTATCTACTATTGTTCCATTAATAATTATCTGGTACTCTGTAAATCTACAGGGTGTTTCATAATTCCTATTACAAACTTCTACGGGTTGTAGAGAGGATTAAGTAGATAAAGTTTTGATTAGGAACCCATGTCCGGAAATGTATCGTTTCAATGCAAAATAAGTTTGAAGATCGAATCGATTTCAGATTTCCCACTTCACAGAGACTATGGAGATCTTCCTCCGACTCTACAGGAGTCCCATAAACAAGGTTCTTCATGTGGCCCCAAAGAAAAAAGTCTAGAGGAGTTAAATCTGGTGACCGTGGTGGCCAAGGAGTTGGACGACCTCGACCTATCCACCTTTCCCCGAATGTTTGGTGGAGATGTTCGCGGATGGCAAGTGAAAAGTGCGCCATCATGTTGGAACTACATTTGCTGACGTGGTGCCAGTGGCAAATCTTCACATAACTCTACCAGTACCTCTTCCAGGAAGGTCAAGTACCTGGGACCAGGCGATACGTGGAACCACTCTTGTAGTGCACACTAGCAAGAGCTCATTGTCTCTAGTGAAGTGGGAGATGTGAAATCGATTCGATCTCCAAACTTATTTTGCATCGAAAAGATACATTTCCGGACATGGGTTCCTAATCAAAATTTTATCTACTTAGTCCCCTCTACAACCCCTAGATGTTCGTAATAGGAATTATGAAACACTCTGTATATTCATCTTCCTATACTGTAGCATTGCCTCGCCTATGGAATTAGTTATCTAGTGATGTCAGGAATTGCCAGACACTGACACAATTTAAAATTCAACTAAAAAAGTATGTTTTATCCACTGCCTGCTGGATCGCATCCTATAGCTGCGTAATATGCCTGCTCAATCAAAGTTATTTTGCCGCTAGGTGGCAGGCAGTACCCACCGCTATTAGCATTATCAGTATATGAAAAGTCACTACCTGCCACCTAGTGGCTACTCGCGCATAACCGTTGATTGGGCAGGCAGTGTAAGCAGCCGCAGGGTGTAATCCAGCAGGCAGTGGTTTTATCCAAAGAAGTCCATTGCTGAGATGTTGCTAGATTTATGCCGAAGTTTTTATCTTTAGTGTTTTGGCAATAATTTCCTTTTGTTAGATTAACCCTTTCTCTTGTATTTGTGTCAGGTTACTAGAACAGCTTATCTTCCCTTGATTAATAATAATGACGTTGAGTGCTACTGTTATTTTGTGTCTGTATTTGTTGTATGTATTTTTACTTTTTTGTATCATTCCTTAATATGTTAGACTAATTTGTATTATTTTGAATTTCTACTTGCGTATTCAGTTTTTTATATCATATTCATTTTGTCACACGATATTATATTAGATTCATTTGCATGATGATGTATAATTTTTCTTGTACCTATATTGCATTTCTGGTGGCGTGGAAGAGAAGGCTTGATGGTCTTAGTTCATTCATTCATTCATTTATTTTATTCCATAGATCTTACATGAGCAATGAAGCTTTAAGATGTGGAACAAGTCAACATTTTACAATATTACAATTACAATTTTTACAAATTTTTATAGTTTTACAATTTAGTAATTTTCTACAATTTTTACAATTTTGTGCAATTTTTTACTTTTTTTTTTTTTTTTTTTTTTTGGCGAGATGTAGTGAGATGAGGTGAGGTCCGAGGATTCGCCAAAATATTACCCGGCATTTGCCAATTACCCGGCAGAGTAAATAAATAAATAAATAAATAAATAAATAAATAAATAAATAAATCTTCTTCCATGATGCAACAGTGCGGTGGCAGAAAGATCTACACTTACGGCGCGTCACTCCTAGAGCGGGACGCTTAGGTGAATGACACAAAGTCAAGTACCCGTCATTGGATGAAAAAATATATTCTGTGAAGCTTTGAAGTTCTCTATCGACATAAAAAGGCAATGGTTCCTAGAAGAAGAGGCAATAAAATATCGATCAAAAGTCAATTTCAGGAAACGGAACACTCGTAATTTCATTTCCACGAAGGCTGAAAAAGTCAACCATGTAAACGAAAAATCTCGAGTGCTGTCACCTGAATTAAAAAAAGAAGTGCTACGAGCTGCAAGCAAGCAATCAATCACAGTGCAGCGCCCGCTGTACCATGACTGACGGACGACAGTGCCCGCCTGGCAGCCTGCTAATCACTGCGTCGCTGCGGCCATTCGCGCATTCCCCGGCACTCGCTGGTCTTCAGAAAGAAGCTGATGTCATTCTACGCTGTTCACATGCACAAGCGCTAGGAACTACATCCTGCCAGTTTGCGTGTAAAACGAGTATTTTTAAAACTCGGATTTTTTTTAACCTTGTTGAATCAAAGATGCTTCACACCACACAACACGCACGCTACTATTCAGTCACAACGTGCTTTCGATGTTGATTGTAGTCTGTCAGGATAGAGAAATTCTATGAAATTTCGACAAGAAATATAACTTTTCTAACACCATAACCACAACCACTACTATTATTAGTACTATTATTATTATTATTATTATTATTATTATTATTATTATTATTATTATTATTATTATTATTATTATTGTACTAATAATTGAAACGCAGGGACAAACTGATTCAATATATTTTGATTTCAGCAAAGCTTTTGATGTAGTTCCGCACTATATCCTTCTTCATAAGTTAGGAAATATTGGCCTTTCTGTAAGCTACGTAAAGTGGTTCGAAAATTAAAGTAATAGAGTTTCATGTGTAAGACTGTTTAATATACACTCTTATTCTTATAATATAAATTGCGGAGTCCCGCAGGGATCTACTTTAGGACCTCTCCTATTTATTATATTCATAGATGATATATGTAAAAGAATAAGTTCTGACTGTTTATTATTTGCAGACGATTTAAAAATTATTCGCACAATCAAAAGTAGTACTGACTGTCAATCACTTCAATGTGACATTAATTCAGTCGCTAAATGGTCGAAAGAAAATGGTATGAAAATTAACGTATCCAAAACTAATGTAATAACCTTTTCTAGAAAAACTTCTTCACTGAAATTTAATTATTATCTAAATAATGTACTAATTAACAGAACGGATTGCGTAAAAGATTTGGGAATATTCTTTGACAGTAAATTGTATTTTCGTAGTCACGTTGATTACATTTACAATCACGCAATCAGAATGCTAGGAATAATACGGTCAATAACTTATTCTTTTTCCACGCCCGATTCTCTTTTAATGCTATACTATACATTGGTGCGATCGAAACTCGAATATGCATCTGTAGTTTGGAACTCGATTACAACTACGGACTCGGCTAAATTAGAAAATATACAAAGAAAATTTATATCCTTATGTTCATTCAGATTTCTGCCCATTAATTCCGGGTACAGTTATGAGAGAAAATGTGAATATTTTAATTGTCAAAATCTATATGCTAGACGCCATGAGCTAGATTATCTGTTCTTTTGTAAAGTCCTCAAAGGTGATATATCCTGTGACTCTTTCTTAAACAATATTACCTTACGTATTCCAACAAAAGATATGAGAGCCCACAAACTTTTCTATATTAGAAATTCGAAATTTCTTTCACCAGTCTCCAGATGCATTAAAAATGCCAACATGCATGGCTGCGAATTCGATCCCTTCAATGTATAGACTTAGTTTGCTCTTTGCAACGATTTGTCATTTATGTATTCTTTTAGGCATTATACTCAGTTATCATTGTCTCATAGTATTCTTAGTTATCCATTCATCTTCATTATTGTAATTAATTGTAATTATATTTATGTGTAATAATTATTTTTGTTTTATGTTTTTGTTATATTTGTGCTGAACTGTAATTGGCCACTGGCTGTTGTACAGCACATTAAATAAATAAATAAATAAATAAAAATAAATTATTATTATTATTATTATTATTATTATTATTATTATTATTATTTGGAACAAATTGATGGACATCCTGAAGAAAATAAGTGTCGATTGGAAAGACAGAAGGCTTTCAGTAACCTATATATATGAAACAACGGGTCAAAGTGAGGATAGGAAAAGAAATGTCTGGAGGAAGTGAAATAGGGAGAGGAGTACGAAAAGGATACTCTTTATCATCTACCCTGTTCAACATCTACTCGGAGGATTTAGTGAAGAACTGTTTTGGGAACACGGGAGTGGTAAAAGTAGGAGAAAGAAGAATAAAGTGTATAAGATTTGCTGATTATATGGCGTTGTTAGCAGGAGGCGTTACTAAGGGATATGCTACTGGAGCTAAATGACTGCTGTGAGCAGTATGGGATGAAGATAAGTGCAAACAAAACGAAGACGATGGTTGTTGGAAGAAAAATAAAGAAGATAAACTTGCGAATTCTAAATAAGGCAGTAGAGCAAGTGAACAGCTTCAAATACTTGGGATGTACCATGAGCAGTAACATGAGCTGCAGCCAGGAAGTCAAAGGGAGGATAGCACATTAATTAAAATTAAAGCTATTATGTATTTATTTCACTTATTGGATTGGGAAAAGGACATCTAAACACTTTTACCTGTATTACTTATATTAATATTATGATGATTGCAGTTCGAAATCTGTCCTTTTTAAAAGTAAGTGAATTATGGCGAAGCAAGGAGTAGAACGCGGTAAGAGGAAAGCAATGTTCGCGCTTGAGACACGAAGAGGCTACAAGGAGGGGATAGAAGTTGTTTTGTTTCCCTGTCAGTTACCCGAGATAGACTTTAGTTATGTGATAATGGAATTGAAATGTACAATCATAAGTTGTGTTTTAAAGAACAAAATGTAATATTATTTTGATGTGAAAATATGTTTATGTCTGTAAAAATTCAAAGTAAATTGTAAAATTAAAAGTTAGATTTACTATTTATGTTATGTCTATATCCCTAAACACGTGGTTACTATTTAATTATATACTATGTAGGTACGTCTTTGGACCTTCTATAATACGAAACCAGGATCTTAAATCTGACATTATTGCCACTCCTTCACATTCCAGAGGATTCTTTATTCCGTGTTTGTATGTGTCACTGCTTTGAATGGAAAATATTTATAGACCGTGTGTATTTTGAAATTCTCATGATAGTATGCCATTGCCCTGGGATGAGTTCCAAAATACCTGTTCGTAGCGGAAGAGATCAACGTTAATAGACAGTTTTGTGTAGACACGGAAAACACAGGAACAGCAGCTCTCGAATTCTTAAACCTCTGACATTCGTACTGAATTACAAGTTAAAATTACATACATTATCAATGGCCCTCACTGGCTATAATTCTCATGCGTGGTGAAGTTGAAAATTTATTAAAATTTGAAAGTGAATATTTTTTATTTTCGTTGACTGTGATTTATGTAAAAAAATATTCCTCAGTGAGTCAGGCGTTGTCTTTTTTTAATTTAATTTATTGTATTCCATGGATCTTACATCAGCAATGTAACTTGATGTGTGGAACAAGCCAAAAATTATACAAAATATACCATATAATACAGTAAGTAGATTAATTCAATTTATAAGCATAAAAAATTCCTCAATTGAATAAACTATATGAATATGGAGAAGTGTTAACTGATTCTGAACTTTTTCTCTTAGCCCTGCATAACCTTGCGATAATTCGACAGTGCTTTAAAGAAATATAATACGTGAATAGTGACCTCCCTTTTTATAACAGCTGGGACTAACAACGGGTAGATTGAGATCTGATATACTGTACATGTTTATAATATATAGAAACTGACATTTATAAAATGAAACCCAATACATATAAAATTTTAAAATACATGAACAGAGACATAAAGGAATCCGCCAAGATAAACCCTTGCCCCAAAATAGAAACATTCCTAGACTTTTACAAAAACTTATGGAACAATCCTACTTTTGATTCAAAATTCTGGGACACAAAAAACCCAGATGAACAATGCATTACAAAAGAAGAACTACAAGAAGCATTAAAGAAGACGAAAAATAGTAAATCACCTGGAGAAGATAACCTAAATTCAGAATTGTATAAATATGCAGGAGATCTATTTCAAGAAAGATTACTAAGATTTCTAAACAGAATATATCTGACTGCCACTTTACCGGAAGAATGGAAAAATAGTGTAATTATTCCCATATATAAAACAGGAGATAAACAGAATGTTGAAAACTATAGAGGGATTAGTATCCTCAACACATGTTATAAGATATTTAGTAGGATTTTAAATGAAAAATTAAAAAAACATGCTGAAACTTTCCTTCTGGAGTGTCAAAATGGCTTTAGAAAAGGAAGATCATGTGTAGATCCATTATTTAGTATCAAACTATTGTTGGAAAAAAGAAGAGAATTTAATTTAGAAACCCATATAGCTTTTATTGATTTTGTGATAGCTTTTGATAAAGTCCGAAGAGACCTTTTATTCGACATATTACAAGAAAAAAATATTCCAAATTTGCTATTCCAAAATATAATAGAAATCTACACGGACAGCAAAATAAGTGTCAAAATAAATAACTGTATATCCGAAAGAAAATTAGTTAATAATGGAGTTCGACAAGGTTGTCCACTATCACCAACTTTATTTAATATTTATATAAATGAAATTATTTTAAAATGGAACCAAATCTACACATCAGGAATCAAAATAACCAGTGCTCTAACATTAAATACCTTACTCTATGCCGATGATCAAGCCATAATTTCCAATTCAGAGGATAATTTACAAAGAGGATTGTATACATTAAATGAAATATTGAAAGATTTTGGGATGGAAATTTCAGCACAAAAATCAAAAGTAATGGCATTTTTAGGACAAGACCCAGTGAGAAGTAAGATAATACACAATAACCAATGCCTCGAACAAGTGCAAAATTTCAATTATCTGGGTTGTGAAATATCTTATCAAAATTAAAAAGATGTGAACAAGAAAATTACCAAATTTACACAAATTCTAGGAATAATAAACAATACATTAAAAGCTAAATTAGTACAAAAATCTACAAGAATAAAAATATATAATACACTAGCATTACCCACCCTTCTATACGGAAGCGAGATTTGGACATTAAAGAAAAAAGACATGAACAGAATCAAAGCAACGGAAATGAAATTTTTCAGGAGAACAGCAGGATATACTCTTTTAGACCGAAAAAGGAATGAAGAAATTTTAGAACAATTAGAAGTAGAGTCAGTAGAAGAAAAAATCACCAGATACAAATTCAATTGGCTAGATCATGTAAGAAGAATGGAAAATTCAAGAATCCCAAAAATTATGATGCAATATAAACCTAGAGGACATCGTCGACCAGGAAGACCGTTAAGAAGACTGCTAGATGGGGCCGAAACAGGTCTACAGAGGCCTAATTCGTGAAGGATGATGATGATGATGATGATGATGAGATGCACTTAGAAGACAATGAGAAAATTGAGATTCTGGTTATGATTGGTTGCTGTAATGGAACACGTACATAGCAAGAGGTACTCATATGCATTTTTTTTAAAAGAAACCATCTATTTTTCCGTCAATAGTGAGTGTAATGGAAAACGCTTAGACAAGTTAAAACTTATATTTTAAAGTAATATATTATTGTAAAGACAAAAAAAAACTATAACTCCCAAACAGTAGTCCCAAAATGTTTCATTTTCATAAAAATATTCTTTATAAAAAAACCCGTCGCCACACCTCTGACAGGCGACGGATGCCATCCACAGCGTCACTTTGCTCTAAGCTTCTAATTGACTGCTCTACAGCTATTACAATAACCTATTTCTAAAACGTATCCCTCTAATTGTCGTGGTTCTTTCATCTTAGGGGAAAGTTCGTAATTGTAGGAACTCATATCCGGAGAATACGGAGGATGCTCTAGAATTTCCCAGTTCCACCTTTACAGTCACGTGTCAATGAACACCATCGTTACGCACAATTTGATGGGTATTCAAGAGATTTCGGTGCTTCTGCCGCATTGCTGGTTGTAAATGGTGTTCCAAAAAGTGACTATAATATACAGCATCCACACACATTCCAATTGGAACAGAATGAGTGATTAATTACACCTTTATAATAATAAAAATAAACACACGAGGGCTGTAGACTTGTCTACATTTTTCTTTGCCATTAAGGCCTTGCCAATAACAGTTTTATTATCCAAATACTGTATATAGAGTATAATTGAGATTATTGCCTTATAACTTGCAGATAACACATTTCAGGCACCACTCCATCTCATACTAACCAGTTTACATTAGTCACCGCTAGGGGAGCTTATACTGGCAGTGTTGCCAATAAAATGTCGAATTATCTACATATTTATACAGAGTGGAAGTGAAATAATCCTACAGATTAATAGGAACGATAGAGTATATTTAAATGAACAGAAAACCTATATTACGTTTTGTGATTAAATTCATGGTTAATTATAAAAATTAAGTTGGAAGTTTCAGCAGTCTGGCAACATCGCTGCCTCTATCTCCTCGTAATACAGACGTCAATCTAGGCCTACTCAGTCTGGTATTGCCTGGTGTCGAATGATAGACAGTTACTGTTGAAGTCACAAAATGATGAATGGACTTTGAATTATGAAAACCTGAAGTAAAACGTATCGGATCCTAACTAAGAAACAATTAGAGCCTACTTCTTGGAGTTTAATACTCCATCCTGAGGTCGTTTACCTCCTCCACATATGTGATAAAGTCATAATGTGTGAAGAACACTTGTCGCTTGTATTTCTCCCAGGTACCACAGGAGCGGTTAACCCTGCCTCATTGTTTGTTAGCGGGACCTTTGCACCAAGTTCATACAACTCGTGAAAGAAATGAGATGTACGTGACAGTATTCTTGTGTGGAATTTATGTGGAATATTTTTATTCCAGCAGACTAGAGAGTGGGTTTTGGGTGACTAAAAATGTGACACGCTGAATTACTGAACACTTCTTTGCTGTAAGTTTTTTTGTTAATTTGCATTTAGCAAACTCTAAACCCAATGAGTTTATCTCGTTTAAAGGTAATGATTTCTTGTTCCTGGTCTTGTAATGGTTACGATGCTTTTTCATTGGCTCCTTATTTCGTGGATTCAAACCGGCAAAGGAAGTGATTTTCTTCGGAACAGAAAGAGAGTGGATTTCTTCTTTGTTAATTTACGGAATATAAAGAACACTGACCAAGGTAAAATTACTGGTTTTTCCTTTCCCACAAAATTCCTTGCTTTAGCAAGTGAACAGCTTCAAAAACTTGGGATGTACTATAAGCAGTAACATAAGCTACAGCCAGGAAGTCAAAAGAAGTATAGCAATGACAAAGAAAGCGTTTAATAGAAAAAGGAGCATCTTCTGCGGACCTCTGGATAAAGAACTAAGGAAGAGACTAGTGAAGTACTTTGTTTGGAGTGTGGCGTTGCATGAGGCAGAAACATGGACATTACGACGAAGTGAAGAGAAGCGACTAGAAGCAATTGAAATGTGGATATAGAGAAGAATGGAGCGGTGAAGTGGACAGACAGAAAAAGAAATGAAGCTCTGTTGGAAAGAGTGGGTGAAGAAAGAATGATGCTGAAACTGATCAGAAATAGAAAAGGGAATTGGTTGGGTCACTGGCTGAAAAGAAACTGCCTACCGAAGGATGCATTGGAAGGAATGGTGAATGGGAGAAGAGTTCGGGGTAGAAGAAGATATCAGATGATAGACGACATTACTATATGTGGACCATATGCGAAGATTAAGAGGAAGGCAGAAAATAGGAAAGATTGGAGAATGCTGGGTTTGCAGTGAAAGACCAGCCCATGGGCAGAATACTTATGTATGTAGTGTGTGTGTCTCTATCTCTATCTCTCTATCTCTATCTCTATCTCTATCTTTTTTCGAGGACGACTCTGCAGTTTATTCTTCGATTCAATAGTAGCTTTTAACTTCAGATATTGTGTACACATACAGTATATTAAGAAATTACCGTATTTTTGTGAAGGAAGCCAAAGTATTGTAGCTTTATGAATTAGAATATGTCTCAGTAATTTGATCTCTCACTTGTAAGTCACATTGTAATCAAATTTTACGCAAATCCAGACGATATTCAAGTTATATTTATTTTTAAAATGTAATTGTTCAGCATTCTATAACAAAATTTTGTAGCCCTACATCAATCAAGTTACTGGATTTAATTTAATATCTCATGCTGCAAGATTACTTGTTGAATATATTTTTTATATAAAATATTCAACGGTCTACTGGATAATAGCGAAATATTGTCAAAAATATAGAACTCTCCAACATCAAATTTAAAAGAAATCACCAAAATTATTACACTACAAAAAAAAATCAAGAGCCCCATCACATAAAAATTCACCACTCTTAAAGAATGTGTTCTAAATTCAATTAATGAAGTAAAATATGGAACTAGATTTCAGCATTTCTTATATTAAATATAATATTTTTCTTATTAAAATATTAAAGATAGTCTATTTAAAATAATACTAAATTGCTATCTATTTAATGTACTTTAATTTTCGTGTTTACATCTTGTATTTACATCTGTATACTTATCTCTTTTTTCGTGTGTTTTTCATTTTTTTCGTTTTCTTGGCATAAGTGACTATAATCTTGTACTGTCTACTGCAATTGGGATTTTGTGCTGCTATAGATTAATTAATTAATTCTCACGAGATTGCCTAAAAGTCTAAGCGCAATACTGAGAAACCATTAATCCGCTGACTGAACTGGAATTCATTTCCCTATCATTGGAATTTGTTTTACAATGTAGAAGCAAAGAATGCTTTAGATAGGAATTCACAGCATACCCTGAAATCGTTGTGAAACACAGTCAACGTGATTTTAAATTTCAAATTGGCGATGCTCTGCTCGTCTGATACATTTTTACGGATGTTACTGATCCTAAGTGATGTAAAATCGCCTATTGAGTCAAGCACAGCTAGTAGAAGTGATTTAAATGTTGAATTTATTTGACTTTGAATGTAAACAGAATGTTTCCTAAACATAAATTTCAATCTTTATGTCCTTGTATGCTAAACGGTCGGCATATATAAGAAGGAGACAACAAAATAAAACAAAATCATGTCACGTTGCCTGTAACTTAAGCTCAAGAGAAGATGGAATAGCACATAAAGAGGATCGTATACTACACCAGCATTGAAGTCCCCAGCAGACTTGGCAAAACATGAGCGCATAACTGTCATAGTTCACATATTCGCTTCTGTCTGGTAATTAAATTTATGAACTCGTCTCTGTAGACATATTTAAAGCAGTTATATCTTCCTTACGAACTTAATCTGTCAGTCAATTTAAAAAAAAAAAAAAACAGTAGTAAAAATAAATACTGTACTGCCGTCTAAAATAGCTAATATTTTCTTTTTATAAATTACATGAGCTTATTTTAAAATAGGCCTACTATTTAAAGTGAGAGGCGACTGGATAATTCGGTTAATAGACTAAATACCTGCTCATTGAAGAGTCTCGGGTTGAATCCCGGGTGGTTGTGTTGGATTTTTTCCCATAAAACTTACAGAAAGACACGAGATCCACTCAGCACCCTGTTAAAGTGAAAACCGAGCCTTTCCCGGAGGTAAAAATACGTTCTGATCATGATACTGACCACATTACAGGGTGTCCACATGAAACCTTTACAACTTCAGATGTAAATAACAAATTATTGAGACATGATATCTGCATGTGGTTTTCTGCATGTTGATCAGAAACTGTTTAAGTTTTTATGGGAATTTTGTTGGATTCCTGAAATGCGTTTTTTTATGCAGGTGTGAATTTTGGTGAAATCTGAAATCTGACAGTGAAGGAGATGTGGACACTCAGGAGATGGCACTTTCATTATTATTATTATTATTATTATTATTACTATTATTATCATCATCATTATTATTACTATTATTGTTATTATTATTATTATTATTATTAATAAAATACACAATTAAACTAGTAAAATAAGAATGTTTGTACGATTCTTCCCTCTTTTCCATTGTGCTATCTTTTTAGAAACTAGTAACTTAGGTTTAAATTTTCCTATACAGCTCTTAAAGTACTTGAATTACACAAATTCAACATTAAATTTATAGTTACTCGAATTTAGTATTAAATTCTGAATATATCGAATCTCTTTCAATTAATTTTAATTAAAATTGTATGAAGGTAAGGAAGTTGAATACTTACTTACTTACTGACTGGCTTTTAAGGAACCCGGAGGTTCATTGTCGCCCTCACACAAACCCGCCATCGGTCCCTATCCTGAGCAAGATTAATCCAGTCTCTGCCATCATATCCCACCTCCCTCAAATCCATTTTAATATTATCTGCCCATCTACGTCTCGGCCTTCCCAAAGGTCTTTTTCCCTCTGGCCTTCCAACTAACACTCTATATGCATTTCTGGATTCGCCCATACGTGCTACATGCCCTGCCCATCTCAAACGTCTGGATTTAATGTTCCTAATAATGTCAGGTGAAGAATGCAATGCATGCAGTTCTGTGTTGTGTAACATTCTCCATTCTCCTGTAACTTCATCCTTCTTAGCCCCAAATATTTTCCTAAGAACCTTATTCTCAAACACCCTTAACCTCTGTTCCTCTCTCAAAGTGAAAGTCCAAGTTTCACAACCATAAAGAACAATCGGTAATATAACTGTTTTATAAATTCTAGCTTTCATATTTTTTGACAGCAGACTGGATGATAAAAGTTTCTCGATCGAATTATAATAGGCATTTCCCATATTTATTCTGTTTTTAAGTTCCTCCCGAGTATCATTTATATTTGTTACTCTTGCTCCCAGGTTTTTGAATTTGAATTGAAGTTGAATAATAGTAAACTTTAATCTCCGTTTACTCAAAGCGAATGATTTTCTACCTGTAGGCTATATTCAAAGTTCAATAACTTTTTATTGGTTTCAGCTAGAATTTTTCTGAAAAATACTGTTGATTTAGGCATGAAATCCTCTTTGAGAATATATTAAAATGTGAATTTTGATGTTCTTTACCTTAAGGTCCCTTTTCCTATGGAACATCACATATAATTAGTTCGTAATACCTCATAATTGTTCAACAAGAGCATAATACAACGTCCATAGCACACACTGATGTACGAATAATTAAATTGTGGTTTACAAGTTCCGCCAAATTGTCTTTATTGTGGTGTATGTGGCGCTTCTGGCTTGCCTTCGCTATCAAGCAGAAACGCTACTCAGTTGCTGGTATATGTAACGGAACATTCCACGCAATATTTTAAACTTATTTTTATTGCATTTCACAATTTGTATTGACAACTACGTTTCTCTACATTATATTGCATTACATAATCTACCCTATAGAAGATTTCTGTAGAAGCATGGATAATTGGGATCTTTCTTCTTCGTTAGTCATTCCATTTCATCTTTTTTAAAAGGACGTAATTATTTTGAAACTCTAAATATTTTCTGATTCTATTTAGATAAAATTTAATCAATCTTTTAAACATTTAAAGCTGATGTTCCATTCCGTCCAATTTAATGAAGATTCATAAAAGTTAATCTGCTACAAAGTTACGAGGTAAACAGCAACATTTCTCTTTTTAAAACTAAAATAATTATGAAAGCTTTTAGCAGGATATCAGGTTCAATGCACTGCCTCCTGCGATGCCTATATACAGATCCCTTATTCCAGATTCCAGACTGACCGGAGTCGCATAGCAGATCTATTTTTAGTTCGATTCAAATCTTTCGGAATCCAGTTTATACGACAGTTGTGTGCCGACGCTTGTCGCGCTGACAGGTTGTTAGATGAATTTAGTGCTGTGTGTCACTGATGCACTCTATAAGCCTACTGTCCTGCACGACTCACTGATCCTGAGCGACAAAGAAGCCATTAACAGCCAAGCAACAGGAGCATATGGAAGTTGATTGACTGATTGCCTTCGTTTTAGGAAAGAGCGCTGCATTGTTCAGCTGTTATCTTCAAATATAGGAACTCTACTGCAATAAAAGTGACCTTTTAGAAACTTCATCGTCGAAAGAAAAAGAAAAAAAGGAACACTTAAATTACACATAGTTGCCAAATGGAGACTATCATTAAGAGTAATGAACCTAAGGTCGAATTTCATGTTACGTCACGTTTTATTCCTTTTAATGTCTTGTAATTTTTCTCCACGGACTCAAGGATTGAAATAATACCATCATAAAGGAGCTATACTTCCAGATGTACTGCTTCTCCTTGTTCATCGTGGTTGAGGCCTATGACCCATCAGTTCTCACGAGGTTACCATTTTTCTAACTTGGCTGTCTTTTCTAGTGCCAGACTCGGGAAGGATGCATGCATAGAATGACTCATTTTGCGCTCTATCGAAGCTATTATTGCTAGGGTTACCATACGTCAGTGAAGTCAAAGCAAGCGCATTTTTCTGACCTTGACGTCGTGCGCGGGTGGCAAGAGCTAAGTATGGAAAGAGGAAGGGTTGTGTATATGAATAAGCAACCTGTTGGATTAAGAAAACAGTGGTGCACAAACTTCAAAGGGAACGTGAAATTTATGTCGTTATTTTTATATGGCTTCTTTCTGTTTAATATTATCTATATTGTCTGTAAAACAAAAGTACTAACATGATTTCTTAATATTGCAGTTGTGTTTTAAATCTTAATAACATAATAGAGAGTTAAAAAGGAATAGTCACTTAAATTCCATAGTAGTATAATATTATACTGTATTAAGTGGATGAAACACATCATTCATAAAGTAAGTGATGTTCCAAAGAAAGAGATTGAGTATGACATGATAAGTTGGAATTTATATTGATGGTATCTTTAGCCTTACAAAAGTAATCAATAAACTAATCAAAACAATATTACAGTACAAAGCAAAGTTACCTAGGTACTGTATTTATTTTAAGTGTACTGTAACTAATATTACATAACAAAACTCTTATCGCATTATGCTTTTAAGGTGATATTTGTAAGCAACTTCCTATCATCAGAATATTAAATTATTTTCTCGAAATCTGCTGAAGCTATAGAGCTGACATTTTTACAACACATGGGCACGTATCTTTTGCTTATGATGTAACAGTAGTTACTTTGTTAATTCATTTCCGTACAAACAATTTCCATGTGAATATTTTCAAAATTTTCAATACACTATCTTCAGTAATACGTATATACGGTATATTAGATTTACGAAAACATTCTGTAAGGCTACTAAATAAATAGGCCTATACCTGAAAATTTCACTTTTCTATACGAAAAGTTGAGAAAATATTTCTTTTGACTAAAAAAATCAAACTTGTGAAAAATGAGCATTAAAATTAAAACTTACATTCTTATAATGCACTTATACTTCTCAGGCAAATCTAAAGATTAACATGGATACAGTTTTAATAAGTTCTCTTCCCTTTATCTATTGAATCAGTGCTGGTCATCCCTGAATATAGCTCGACCAAGCGGCATAAACCACTTCTTTCGTCTGTCTCTTTCCTTTCCGCTGTAAAGCGCTCAGGCTCTCCTGGGCTCTAAAGCGCGCGCTTGCTCCTGTGGGCATCAATTGACATGCCTGCCATACGTAAACATTTATGCGGACAAGTCCGCTTTTTAATAATAGAAACAGCCGTCCGCATACATTTTTGTAAATCCTCTAATTTGCCCCCATTTTCTCATATTGATGTAAAATTTATTAACATTTGTTTCGTTTGGTCTCATGTTGCTAAGAGCTTTGAGAAACGTATTGCAGTGTGTGTGGTTGTTAAATATGTAAATGCCGCTCATCCATATACATGCTTCATTTCGTTAACTGTAAATTTCAGTGGACTTATCAAGTAAATTATTAAATGTCATGACTGCGAGTTACCATAGATTCTGTGAAAGGATTTGCTTTACTTACTTACTTACTTACTTACTTACTTACTTACTTACTTACTTACTTACTTACTGGCTTTTAAGGAACCCGGAGGTTCATTGCCGACCTTACATAAGCCCGCCATTGGCCCCTATCCTGAGCAAGATTAATCCATTCTCTATCATCATATCCCACCGCCCTCAAATCCATTTTAATATTATCTTCCCATCTACGTCTCGGCCTCCCTAAAGGTCTTTTTCCCTCCGGCCTCCCAACTAACACTCTATATGCATTTCTGGATTCGCCCATACGTGCTACATGCCCTACCCATCTCAAACGTCTGGATTTAATGTTCCTAATAATGTCAGGTGAAGAATACAATGCGTGCAGTTGTGTAACTTTCTCCATTCTCCTGTAACTTCATCCCTCTTAGCCCCAAATATTTTCCTAAACACCTTATTCTCAAACACCTTTAACCTATGTTCCTCTTTCAAAGTGAGAGTCCAAGTTTCACAACCATAAAGAACAACCGGTAATATAACTGCTTTATAAATTCTAACTTTCAGATTTTTGACAGCAGACTGGATGATAAAAGCTTCTCAACCGAATAATAACAGGCATTTCCCATATTTATTCTGTGTTTAATTTCCTCCCGAGTATCATTTATATTTGTTACTGTTGCTCCAAGATATTTGAACTTCTCCACCTCTTCAAAAAATAAATTTCCAATTTTTATATTTCCATTTCGTACAATATTCCCGACACGAGTCATAATCATGTACTTTGTCTTTTCGGGATTTACTTCCAAACCTATCTCTTTACTTGTTTCCAGTAAAATTCCCGTGTTTTCCCTAATCGTTTGTGGATTTTCTCCTAACATATAAGGATTTGTTTCAGTGAAATTTAATTTAAAACATTTTACACGCGAACGTATGTTTGACTATTTATATAGTAACAAAGAACTGTTAAAGAATCGGCAAAAATGATATAAATGACGAAGTTGGTACAAGGAGTTCGTTGGTGAGAGGAATGTGTCAATATTGTCACATTTCAGAATATGGTACCCTAATTTTTGCTCCAGGACAACATGTGACCCGCGTTGTATTCATGAATTCGATGCTGACTGATGGACCATCTTGCCTTAGTACTGATAGAACCAGGTCCCATATCGAGACAAGTACCTGATAAGAAAGATGAAAAGCTCACAGGCCAGATCAAAAACTTGGATGGACAACACTGAAACATCCGCCTTACAGTTCTGATCGGCACAATGCGATTACTATCTATTTGGTAAACTGAAGGAATCCCTTCGCGGAACGAGGTTTGAAAATGACTCCCTTGTGCACGCTGCTAAAGAGTGGCTCAGACGTGTTGGTCCAGAATTTTACGGTGCAGGTATACAGGTCCTCGTTCTAAGGTGGCGTAAGGCAGTTGAAAGGGACGGGGATTACGTGGAAAAGTGATATTTTGTTCCTAAAGGATGTATCTACATTCTGTGAAAATAGCAAAGCTGTAGGATATAAATTTAATTTTTAAATAAATGTTGTGCCTTACTTTTGAAATGATATTCGTATGTAAATATGTGGTAAATAAGTTACACAAGTACGTATCTATACATTCGTGTAGTATTCAAGTAAATATAGCGAAGATCGTAGCTTCTTAAATACGCTGTCCCATTTCTTCGCGTGTTGATTCAGGAAGAATCAGACTATGGTATTTTTTAATTTGCTTCAACATGTATCGCATTAACTTCCTCGGATGACGTTTGAACACAAGCAACTGCCGTGAATAATGATTTCTCATAAATTCTTAAATCGATTACCTGGAAGCAATAAATGCTAAAATAAGATCACGTTCCCGCCCATTAGGACTCGCTGTTATGGTTGCGTAGAGAATCGAATTAAAAATACATAGGGGTGTACATTGGATTAAACAGCTGACGAATTATTCTGTCATTATCATTTTATCTGAAGGATTCAGACAATTAACCGGTTTCGTCACATTGTTATGAAAATTATGGTTAATATGATATATACCTGTAAGAGGACTCATTGATCAGTCATGACAAATCGAGGGAAATTTACATTTTCCACAAAAATTTTGTAATTGCTTTTACGGAAAAGATATACAAACTCAAATGTAACACCTGAAACAACTTCTACATAGGACAGACAGGCAGATCATTTCAAAAACGTTACAAAGAACACATCACAGCCATAACAAAATTACAAAACACTTCTACATATGCAGAACACATCACAAATGCTAACCACACCTACAGAGACATCAACACAGACATGGAAATTCTACACATCCAACCAAAAAGCCAGAAACTAAACACACTATAAAAATACGAAATATACAGACACACAAAAACACATTCAAATGAAATTCTCAACATAGAACTGGTTGGCGAGTTGGTATAGCGCTGGCCTTCTATGCCCAAGGTTGCGGGTTCGATCCCAGGCCAGGTCGATGGCATTTAATTGTGCTTAAATGCGACAGGCTCATGTCAGTAGATTTACAGGCATGTGAAAGAACTCCTGCGGGACAAAATTCCGGCACATCCGGCGACGCTGATATAACCTCTGCAGTTGCGAGCGTCGTTAAATAAAACATAACATTTGTAACATCAACATACAACTCAATTTCAGAACACACACACTCTTTGACTCCACATTACACTACACAAACACACCCCTACAGGAAACAAAACAAAAGGCGCCAAGACCATCAACAACCAGTTCTGAAGAAGGCCAATAACAGGCCGAAACATGTTAACTAGGTACAGTAAAATCAAACACGAGAGAGACATATAATACATATTCCGAAGTGATACGGTGTTAAAAGTTGTGTAATCAAGATGTAGAAAAGCTATAGTTCACATTTATAATAAAATTTGAGGTTCATAATGTGGAAGGATGCAAAGAATAGGCTTAAAATTAATTAAACATTACTTTTTTTACAAAATAAAATAATTTTACTTTAAAAATACTTAACAGCAACAGTATATATTATTCGACTTATGTCCAGGCGTCAAATCTAACATTTGTTTCATCGCTGGTGTTCGTCAGTTATTCTCCAAGGCATATATAACAGATTTATCAGGCTTATGGGCTTTGAATGCAACAACTTTTAGCAATTTTACTATACTACCATCTAGCGAATGCAAAAGAAGTCATGTTATAACTCTCATTCGAATTGTATGGAGCAACTGTACTTCCATCTAGCGGTCGTTACCAATCCTGACGATCCTGGTGGTTGCTCTCTTTCATATTTTACTTCATGTGCCTTAACTTCATTCGCAAGATGGAAGAAAATGAGGACTGGATGGAGAATGATTATTTCACGGGTGAAGCGCGTTTTCATCTCAATGTTGTCGTGAATCGTCAAAACTGGAGATTCTTGGATTCACATCCGTCAGAAGAAGTGAGGGAGCAGCCATTTCATAATCTGAAATGCACTGCTTGGTGCACTCAAAGCCCGAAAGGCATTATTGGTACTTTATGGTTTTCGGATGAAACAGTGAATACGCTGACCGTCAACAAGGAACGATACAAATAAATCAGAAGAAGATTCATAGAAAAATTAGATGATTTCGGAGACGTCGAACACCAGTGGATCCAACCAGGATGGTGCGAGCTCTACAACTACACTCTTGAAAGAACATTTTCAAGACAGATTGATTTCAAAGAAAAGTGACTTCTTTTGGACACCTACTAACCAGACTTAAGCCCTTTTGATTTCTTTTATTTCTTTAGTTAGTTATTTAACGACCTATATGTATTACTAGGTTATTTACCGTTGATGGAATTGATTATGGCGAGATGGCATTTAGCGAGATGATGCCGAGGATTTGCCACACATTACCTGACATTCGCCTTACGGTTGGGAAAAATCCCTGAAAAAACCTAATCAGGTAATCAGCCTAAACGGGAATCGAAGCCGCGCCCGAGCGCAACTATGGATCGCCAGACAAGAGCCTTAGCCGACTGTGTTACACCAGTGGCTTCTTGATTTCTTTTTATGGGGATAATCAAAGGAGAATGTTTACGCGCATGGGCCTAGAACCATCTGTGAGCTGAAGAGAAACGTGGAGAAACTCACTGAGTCTGTAGCTGACGATATGTGTAATAGTTATTAACAATTTTAAAGAAAGTTTAAATAATTGTATTGCCGTTCGCGGTGGTCATTTTGAATCTCCCATGTCCTGTTTTCAAACATGTGCAGTAATAATTGAAGTATACGAAATTACTTCAAGGTTATTCCGTATTAAAATTGTTCATATTTTATTAGCGCTTTCGCTATGATATGCTTTGGTATCTCGGACGGAGGTCCTGTGTCGTGCAGACATTACATCATGGATATCCCGCTACTTTCATGTTTACTACCTCAATGGGAGCAAGCAGTCACACTCTTGCAAGGATAGAAGACCAGAAGAAAACAAGACGAAATCATTTATGATTCAGGATATTGCAGTGAGAAGAGTTAAAAGATTACGAAACTTTTTAGTTGCTGAGAACTAGGGACACTCCTGACCACCAATTAAAAACTTGAAGTGGACAAAAATATCCCACTCTATTATCATAATTCAGAGCTATGTAGTATTTTTGGTCTCGGAGGTGAATGTTCGAAAATCAGTATCCAATTATTATGCCACACAATCTTATGTTACATCACTTCCTACTATTTATTTCGGTCTATAAATATCGTTCCCTCTGCCCCCTCATTCAGGCGCCTGTATCTTTAGCAAGAAACTCTCCTGGAGGCAACATTCATGCAAATTGGATGTTTTTATAAGAAGCGATATGCAGATTAATGTCTTACTGAGAACGTACACTACGATTCATTTTTAAACAGAATTTGTAGCGTCTGTTTTGTTCTGAATATATTACAGTCAAAGTTATCAGCTTTTTGAGCTGAAATAGAGTTCAAAGAAGAGGAACTCCCACTGTGAATGGATCCGTTTGAAATAAACATAATTATCACCATCAAACCATTTTGGAATTGGGCCGTATACCCAATATTTCCTCACATACGTAGTTCAATAAACAAGAGACTACAAGATTAATCCAGTCTCTACCATCATATCCCACATCCTTCAAATCCATTTTAATATTATCCTCCCATCTATGTCTCGGCCTCCCCAAAGGTATTTTTCCCTCCGGCCTCCCAACTAACACTCTATGTGCTCCATGCCCTGCCCATCTCAAACGTCTTGATTTTAATGTTCCCAATTATGTCAGGTGAAGAATACAATGCATGCGTTCTGCGTTATATAACTTTCTCCATTCTCCTGTAACTTCATCCCTCTTACCCCCAAATATTTTCCTAATAACCTTATTCTCAATCACCCTTAATCTCTGTTCCTCTCTCAAAGTGAGAGTCCAATTTTCATAACCATACAGAAGAACCGGTATTATAACTCTTTTATAAATTCTGACGTTCAGATTTTTTGACAGTAGACTAAATGACAAAAGCTTCTCAACCGAATAATAACACGCATTTCTCATATTTATTCTGTGTTTAATTTCCTCCCGAGTGTCATTTATATTTGTTACTGTTGCTCCAAGATATTTGAATTTTTCCACCTCTTCGAAAGATGAATCTTCAATTTTTATATTTCCATTTCGGAGACTATTCTGGTCACGAGACATAATCATATACTTCGTCTTTTCGGGATTTACTTGCAAACCTATCGCTTTACTGGCTTCAAGTAAAATTTCCGTGTTTTCCCTAATCGTTTGTGGATTTTCTCCTAACATATCACGTCATCCGCATAGACAAGAAGGTGATGTAACCCGTTCAATTTCAAATCCTCTGTGTTATCCTGAACTTTCCTAATGGCATATTCTAGAGCGAAATTGAAAAGTAAAGGTGATAGTGCATCTCCTTGCTTTAGCCCACAGAGAATTGGAAAAGCATCAGACAGAAGCTGGCCTATACGGACTCTGTTGTAAGTTTCATTGAGACACATTTTAATTAATCGAACTAGTTTCTTGGGAATACCAAATTCAATAAGAATGTTATATAAAACTTCTCTCTTAACCGAGTCATATGCCTTTTTGAAATCTGTACCCTTATACTCCCATTTTTTCTCCAATATTTGTCGAATACAAAAAATATGATCAATAGTCAATCTGTACAGTAATGACAGAATAAATAAAAGTAAATAATTTAATATTCTTCGCATATATTTAGTAATGAGTCTATCCTCCTGAGTCCTAAGACATTTGTTGTCTTATTTTTAAAGTTCAATATAATTCTACACTTCAAAAAAGTCACTGAAATAAGGAAAAATGCTAAGAAAATTCTACAGGTTAAGGACACAAATGCCGGTATATTAGACTATACTTCGGGTCTCTGCACATACATTTTATATCATAATCATGACTCAGGAGAACGGAAAGAAATAAACATCCTTGTGTGTTATTTCTTCTGTGCACTGATGACCTCATGATTATCTTTATTGTTATGCATCCAAAAACTTTAGAAATGTATAAATATTATTGCATATTGCCACATGCTTCCTAGCGCTCTTGTAATCAAGGTGACGTCATTGCGGAGAACCGCACGGGACTTGTCCGGCGTCTGCCTTCACCATTGCTATAATCCCAACACGGTATAAACAGTGTTAACATACCGCACCATCGTGCGAAGATGTTATTTTTCTTAAAGAAAGTATCCATTTTTAAAAGGTGGCCATTCATTGCTTGTCAGTTGTTACAAAAAGTTGAAAGTAGTTTACATTTACAAATTCAGCTTTAATATATCGTCAAACTTAATATGCTTTAAATGTGTGTTCACCATAGTTGACCTTTACACTCCGTAAAGTGGCATTGTTTACTACGTTTGTTGGAAAGTTTCGCACATTGAATGTGTGGAAGCATTAATCTTGGAAGCAGAAGATTTATAATTGAAGGGTTCAGAGCCATAGTGGGCCAAGCGCCATATATTAAAACGGAGAAAACAGGAATTAAAATTAAGTGAATACCATAATTCAGTGAAACATATAGCAAGTAATATAAAGTATGAACATTAAAACTAAATGATATGTCAATCTTCATTAAACTATGGTATTCACTTAACTTTAACCCTTGCTTTCTCCGTTTTAATAAATGGCGCTTGGCCCACTATGGTTCTGAACTCTTCATATAGTACAAGCGTGTGTGCGGTCCAATGTCTACACACAGTGGAAGAGATGCTAGTTTGTATTTCGCGAATTCTTGAGAACAGGATCGTTTCTCAAAGGCTGCCACATACAAAGTGCTCGTTAGATTTAAGCGACAAATGTAACTTCTGCAACAAACGTGGAAGCTGCGTGTACTGTCACAGTCTTGTTAAGTTTGTTACACTGTTGTTAATACCCGTCATGCAACACGCCTCCGTGCGCGAGCAATGTAGTTAGATGTCCAATAAATTAATTAAATGTTTAATAAAACTGGAATCTAATCTGCATACTAATACTCAAGTTATAAACGTGTGAATTTTTCTAGTCGGCTTTGGAAGAACAGGTATTATTACTAATTCAATTATTTTACTCAGTAATTGGATTGTTAATTTATTAGGAATGGAAACACATCGAATTCCACTTCAGCTCCAAGATTGTAGACCAGTAAGAAGACTAAATCTGAATATGTCAAAGAAGCGCTGGAATCATTAATTGGAATTAATTTGATTTTTTTTTTAAGTTGGAACAAAAACAGACTTAAACTCTACAGTTTTCTTGATTATATTGTAAATGTTCAAAACTAGTCTAGGATAGCCGAAATTTCCTAATGCAACTAACAAAACACAACAGGTTGAACTTGATGTGGTTGCCTAGGTACGAATTTGTAGAAGGTAAATAGATAGACAGATAGATGGATTTATTCAGCAATATCATACATACAGATGCACTACACTATAATAATTTTCTCTTAAATCCAATGCACGGGTCTCTTGACTGTAAGTGCCGTGTAAAAAAAGTCATACTTTGTAGGTTTTAACCCCCTCACCTACGAATAGGTTCTAATCTGTCTCGCCTTCAAGAGGAACAATCCAATCTTTTGTTCGCATTCTCTATTCCCCATGAAGTCAACGCATACAAGCGAACCTCTATTCTGATTTAGCATCGAGAGTGGTAGATATTTTCTTCGGATATGTTCCGTTTCGTCACACTGGGATAAAATGTGTCTCCAGGAGTCGTTTTCCCTACACAAGGGACAGAGGCGCTCTCCTTCTTCGATGACAATTTATTACCCTTCCATGCCCCCAATCTTAGCCACGCTAAACATAGTCCTACAAAAAATAGCACAAATAATGCCAAAAAAAAAGGCTAACCGATTTTTGATAAGAGACCAGTAGTTGAATTAATATTCCAAAGCAAAATAAATAAATGAATTTTATGCAATAAACGAATTTTTTTCTTATAAATAGCAGCAAAAATCAGATATCGCGTTCTTGATTTTTTCCGAGTTAAATTAGCCTGCCATCAACAGATTTGTGCAAATATCTCTTTTTTTTTTCAAATGGTCGGTTGGTCTATTATTGCGTAACCTCGTCCAATTGTCATGTCATACTCAAATTATTAAAAAGAAAGTTTTGTTCTCATTCAACTATTACTTACAATGCTGAAAATAGTTTTCATGATGGCTAATTTTATTGTGTCGGTTTTATAATTGAAGGCCTCCTGGAAAAAGGATGTAACATCGAATTCTTTAAATATGTGATATAGGTGAAAAAACTATTTTGAAAGCATTTATTTATAACAAATTATTGCATCCAGTAGCTGAATAAACTTTTACCATTTTTTAGTGAAATTATTGTTATAATAAATATAGGCCTATCTCCTGAAACATGAATTATAGTTTTATTGGTTGGGCCTACAATATTATTCTAGGGAGGTCTTCAATTTAATCATATAGATTCAAAATCCTCTAGAACCACTTTCACAAATTGAAGGATTTTAACAATAACTGGTGACAAATAGAGGCAATTTTCAACCTAACGACTTTTAACGAACCTTTGCTTCAAATTCAGTAGCTTTTTGATTTCAAACTGTATAAATCATTCGAATTCATTCTTAGCAAGCAATCTGTGGCATAAATCAATTATGAACAAAATGGTCTTCCGAGAGTTTTGAGTTTAGAGGATTCAATTGTTAGTTTGGCAACATTGCATTTAAATCTGATTTCTAAGACCAATTTCTGGCATGTAGGACCTGATAAGTCATTTGAGGTGGTAAAATATATTAGGAAAAATTATATTCCATCTAATTTCTTGTAACGAAGACAGTAGAGTAGGTTTAGAGTGGCTAAGATTGGGCGCCTTTGTCACTGTGCGGGGAGAAAGACTCCTGGAGGCACATTTTATTCCATTGTGTCGAAACGGAACATATCTGGAGAAAATATCTACCACCCTCGATGCTAAGTCAGAATAAGAGTTCGCTTGCTGTCTTGACCTCATTGGGAATAGAGAATACGAATAAAAAATTGGATTGTTCCTCTTGAAGGCGAGACAGATTAGAACTTCAGCTGTTGAAGTTTGTGGTGCGAACTGACGAAGGGATAATGGTAACTACTGAGTTATACACTTCTATGCCTGTTTGTATGTTAGGTTAGGATATATTATATAATGTGTTTTGTTTATGTCATTTTCATATTAATCTGTGTGTTCTTTCGGAGAGTGGTTGTATCTAATCATAGGTGAGGGGGTGACACTTACAAAGTAGGACTTTTTTTTTTACACAGCATGTACGGTCAAAAGACCCGTGCATTGGATTTAAGAGAAAATTCTGATAACATAGTACATCTGTATGTATATTTCTCAATAAATTTCTATCTATCTATCTATCTATCTATCTATCTATCTATCTATCTATCTATCTATCTATCTATCTATCTATCTATCTATCTATCTATCTATCTATCTATCTATCTATCTATCTATCTATCTATCTATCTATCTATCTATCTATCTATCTATCTATCTATCTATCTATCTATCTATCTATCTATCTATCTATCTATCTATCTATCTATCTATCTATCTATCTATCTATCTATCTATCTATCTATCTATCTATCTATCTATCTATCTATCTATCTATCTATCTATCTATCTATCTATCTATCTATCTATCTATCTATCTATCTATCTATCTATCTATCTATCTATCTATCTATCTATCTATCTATCTATCTATCTATCTATCTATCTATCTATCTATCTATCTATCTATCTATCTATCTATCTATCTATCTATCTATCTATCTATCTATCTATCTATCTATCTATCTATCTATCTATCTATCTATCTATCTATCTATCTATCTATCTATCTATCTATCTATCTATCTATCTATCTATCTATCTATCTATCTATCTATCTATCTATCTATCTATCTATCTATCTATCTATCTATCTATCTATCTATCTATCTATCTATCTATCTATCTATCTATCTATCTATCTATCTATCTATCTATCTATCTATCTATCTATCTATCTACATACCTACCTACCCACCTACCCACCTACCTACCTCTAATTTCGTATTTTCGGAATCCTACTTATTTCGCAACCACATCTTGTGAATAACCAAGATTTTTCGTGTCTATTCATTAATGCTTATTCTGCGTGTCACAACTAAACTTCTAGTGGGCCACGGGCTGTCTATTGGAAATGTCTAACTGCAGATAACACAGAAAAGCACAAGACAACCAGGTTTATGAACATTTATCCTCTTCCTGTTAAATGGACATGTCTGTAGTGCCTGGCGGGAATGGAACATGGTGCTCTGGGTATTTGGCTATACACGCCTCCATATGAGTCACATCAAAGGATAGAAGTAATGTGTGAGTGAGTAAGTAAGTAATATTTTATAACTGTACTACAATTTAAATTGGCGTACTTCTGGGGGCGGGTTCTCGGGATATTATATTCAAAGGTATTATTATTCATGACGTATAGCTATGCAGATATATGTGTGACCCCAATCGAAATCGCAAACTCGCCCGTCACTCCTCCTGAGGCCCACATTCCTGCCAACTCCAGGAACGGCTACTTGGCACCATAACTCAGTACCGTTTCAAGAAATCGGGTGGTCGTTAACGTCAAACGACGCCGAGATTCCAGATGGGGCGAATGTTGCCAAGTCCGGATAAGATTTGCAGTTATTCCCTACGTGTTAAGATTTGCTGTTATTCCCTACGTGTCTGGTACTTAGTGCCAAACCAGCGACTCCACACGCAGATCACGATACTCCATCTTGTTTACTTAAATAAAACAAATTATATCGGTAGTCCGGGCCTGTTGGCCGTACCGCTATTTCTATCGTGTGAAACGCAATAAGGTCGAAATCTGAACGGAACTTGAGACAAGTTGTAGCTATAGATGGTAGTGTGCCATATAGGTCCTATAATGGTGAGACCAAAAATTGGGTTTTTGGGCATTTTCATAGTATGAAACATCGTTGTTAGAGCAAACAATACCATTTTTCGGTGCTAGTGATAAAAATGAGTTTCGTTAAGATTACTTTTTCACCATACAGTTTATGCTTTTCGTGATAATGCACTTTCTCATAATGTTGTGAATTATTTATTTATTTATTTATTTATTTATTTATTTAAATCCACCACCAACAGAAGCAGGCTTCCAATTACAGGTGGCTTACACAGATACATACACAAAATACATAATAAGAAAAACAAAACAATACAAACAACACAAACGAAAGAAAGAAAATACATAACGGTAATAGACGCTAGAATATAATATTGCAGTTAATATAGTGCCAAATGTCAATATAATGATGCAAAATTATTTAAAAACAAGAGTAAAAACATTATAATACACTTCTTCACAATTTAAATATCTAAGGAAATACAATTCTTTTTAATATTGTATGAAATTTTTCAACTGTTAAACTGAAATCTAAATTGAGAATCACAGTTTAAAGACAGAGAGTTGTAAGTATTACACATAACAAACAATGGAGAGTTCTTGAAGAAAACAGTTCTAGGAGTGGGAATAACAAAAAGTTGCCTATGACGTAATTCTGTTTTTTTTTTACATTGAACTGAAGGAATTTAAGAAAATTGCAGTTATTCAATATACCGTTAACTATCTTATAGAGTAAAATTTGACTACAGTATTTATTAATCGTCGAGATTTTAAAGTTTTATAATTAAATTAAAAAAGTAACTGATTATATGAAATTCGCTTGTCATAAGACGACACGTGTTGTTTTTTAAAATATAAATAACGTAAAAATCGTTTCTGTATCCTTTCTATTTGCATCTGATGGGACTGGAACTGAGGTGACCATATTTCAGACGCATACTCTAGCTTACTCCTAACTAGAGTTTTATATAGAGTATCAATAATATTTATATTTTTTAATTTTTTTGTATTTCTGATTAGCTATAAATCCTAATTTTCTATATGCATCAATTACCATGTGATTTAAGTGCATTTTAAAACATAAGTTGTGTGTAAAATAAATACCCAAATCCTTAAATGATTCTACTCTAGGTAACTTCATACCATTAATTTCATACGAATTTTAAGCAACTGTCTTATTTTTATAATACGTCATAAAGCTACATTTATTAAAATTTAACAGAATAAAATTATCGATACTTCATCTATATAGTCTGTCCAAATCATGCTGTAGATCAAAAACGTCTTGTTGTTTGCCAGTGACTTTATACAATTTATGTCAATATTTGTAAATTAAATTAAATTTAAATTAACACAATAAAGCCGTTGTTACTTGTTCAGTCACTATTTGTAGTTCATTTTCATGAAATAAAGTTTAGACACTAAATTACGAGTAAGTAGGGTAAAGGTTTGTAATACTGTGATACGAGTAATATTGTGATAGTTCTTTTTGAGAATTTATTACAATTACAATTTAAGCGGTGAGATCAATAACCATTCAAGTCCATTTACACAAGTTTCGAAAAAAATGCAAAAAGCTCATTTTATTTCTTACCTAATTATTATTTTTTGCACGTAGTATTTCTGGTTCTTTTAGAGATCAAGACAAAGTAGTATACCAACTTTTAAAGTCGTAACACTTGTGGAAATATCCAAAATTTAATTTCAAACTTGCAAAAAATGAATGTCCAGAAGTGGACTTGAATGGTTATTGATCTCGCCGCTTCAATTTTACTGAGCGAGAGGGAGATCGATTTTTTTACGTCAACGTATTAAGGGAGTGTTCGTGGACAAGTTGCTGCACAAAACCGTTCTTTCTCGCGTTCAGTAAAATTGTAATAAATTCTCAAAAAAAAAAAAACTCACAATATTACTCTATCACAGTATTACCGGTACCAACCTTTATCTTATGTTCCATTATGCACTAAACTAAGAAGGTGAAATGTCATTTTTTGGATTACACATAAAAGGCTTTCTTTTCAACCGCAAAAGAGAGACATTTGACTTAATTATAGGGTTTTAGGGTTTAAATACATTACATACAATTGAGACGCTAGTTGCAATAACAGCTTACGTTGAAAAGTCATGTTTTGAGAAAAATTATGTCAAAGTTTTAGAGCAATATAGAAATTTTAATAGTGCATATACTCACATAATTATTTTGTTTTATATAATATTTTAGACTGCATAAATTATTTACATCTAATATCAGTTATAATTTAAACACAAACCATTTTTAAATATTTGTAAATAAAGTATGGAAAATATAAGTCGTTATTGCATAGAAAGACTGAGACTTCTTAAATTAGAGTACCTAAGCATTAAAATCAGTAAGAAAAGTGTTATTTCACTAACATACACGAACTTTATTGAATGAATAATAAGAAATGAAGAGTTCAGAGCCATAGTGGACCAAGCTCCATATATGAAAAACGGAGAAAACAACGATTAAAATTAAGTGAATACCGTAACTCAATTAAACATATAGCAAGTAATATAAAGTAAACACATTAAAACTACAGGATATGTCAATCTTCATTAAACTTTGGTATTCACTTAGCTTTAACCCTTGCTTTCTCCATTTCCTATACATGGCTCTGGGCCCACTATGGTCCTGAACCCTTCAAATAATAGTACATTAAGACTTCAGCATATTAAAGTAATACACAATAAGAATTTTAGCTGATAAGTTCTTACATTTTTATGGAAATATTACTGTACAAACAAAATAACGTTAGATTTGTATAATAAAGTAACGTTTGTTTTAAATTTCTAGTAAGAAAAATAAGAAAATGTATTAAAAGAACCAATTCTAAAACTATACTACAGATGAAAACTCCTATACTATGTTGGTAGAACCTGAAGTTTTAAATCGTTATCAGCGGACGACCTACCAAATATTTTTATGTCTCTGACATGTCCATGTTCTCTGAATTTTGCCATAACACAAAGTTGTTTAGCAGTCCGAAGACAGGTTGGAACCTCATAAGTGACACCAATAAGAAAAACTAGAAGAACTAAAATTCAGATTATAGGCACACATAATGTGGAGAGAAGATATTCAAGCGAACGAAGAAGTCCTCCATTGGGTACCGTCTGGAATAAGGAAACAAAGAAGGCCATGTCGTACTTGGAAGAATGCAATAAGGGACAGCATGCAGAAAAGAAATAAGGAAGATGAAGAGTGTCAGGATCGCGAGCTCTGGGGGAAGAAGAGTGTATTTTTTAGTTCAGTAAATCTGTGAAAAACACAGAAATAGTCCTACTCGTATTCCTACGAAGTAATAAAGAAGAACGAACAATATGTGACACTAATTCCAGGTAGATTCTTCCGGTTTTTGATATGGAACTACGTTGAGAATTGTCCGTTACAAAAAACTGCAACCCCATCTTCTTATTTTCCATGTATTCCCCTTGTCCTCCTTGTAATCTCCTTGTTCCTCTTGTATTACTATTGATCACCTTGTATTCCCGGTTTTCTCGTATTCCGTTTGTTTTCCTTGTACTCCCTTATTCTCCTTGCATTCCTCTTGTTCTCCTTATCTTTCCCTCTTTTTTATCTTATTGTTCTTTTTATTCTTATCTTCCCCTTGTGCTCCTTGTCTTCCCTTGTTCTCTTCGTCTTCCTCTTGTTCTCCTTGTTTTCCTCTTGATCTCCTTGTATTCCTCTTGTTCTCCTTGTATTCCGCTTTTTCTCCTTGTATTCACCATGTCCTCCTTGTATTCCCTTGTTCTCTTAGTATTCCTCTTGTGTAATCGCATCCATATCTAGATCTACGTTCAACGTTATTGGCCCCTGTCCTTGATTCTTTGGCTAGTGAGCGAGCTGTATGTTGCGTCATAAGAAAGAAATTTAATCACAATTGTACATAGGAGGGGAAGAGGGAAGAGGAAGAATGAAAATAATATCTATGCTCGTAGCTGAGGGACACTCATGTCAAGAAAATATAAGTCATCATGACATTGTTTAGTCAATAGACGTAGTGGTTATAATGGGACATGTGGAAGAATATTGTATTTTAAGACGCAGTGTACCACGACATGATAAGAAGAAAGTGTTAGGTGTTATGGCTGCGCGGCCTGACTTGTGTGACCCAGCCAGCCAGCCAGCCAGTAGTGATGAGTAACTCACTCTTAGTCTATCTACTTACTTTTTGCAGGGACCAAAATCCCTGAATCAAGCTGTAAATAGGTATATGCTGCATAGTAAAGCGGTGCACCTGTTGGGTTTTGCTAGACGAAAGTGTATTTTGAACTGATTTTCGTACATAACTTCGGCTTGCTCTATTTAAGTGTAGTATTTCGCATAATTCAAGGAAACTGTAAATAGAAATGTCCTTTGTACCGTGGGATCTACCTCGCTATCTTCGCTATATCTTAATGAAACAAAAGTAAAGCAGGGAGTCAGCAATCTGCCTTTTCTGCTTAGGCTTCGCTCCAACAATTTCGCGTGAAGTAATTCCTAAGAACAAAAATATGTATTAAGACTGACATTTCTATAGAACTAAACCTCCTCCTGTTCACTCCGGACGACTTGTTTTGACACATCTGCATGATATCAAGATGACAACCATGAAGAGGCCGAAATGCAGGTCTGAAATAATTATAACGAAAAGGTAACCGAAGAAAAATTGCTCGTCTCGAGACAAACACACGTCAAAATGCGTATGAATAATTCATGGACATCAGTATGCGAGAGGATAGGCCGACCGACTGTGCTTTGCGGTGGGGCAGGACAATAGGAAGGTGTCGTTTAGGAATGCAAATCGACGTCGATAATAACATGACCGGGTAATTGATTAACCCCAACATTTTACTGCCCACACTGTTTCTGGAGATGATTTCCTTTGATTAATTAACTTAACCTCTCATGTATATAATAATGTTACATACATCGTCAGGGTTTTGTTGACTCGTGATTTAACTCATGATTTATTGAAGATAAATCACTGAGAAGAGAAACAACAGTAACATCACAGATAATTGCACGTCTTCTTTGGCGTTTCGTTGATATGTTTCTTTAGCTGTTGTTAATGTTAAGAGAATATCGTCATATTACGTGGGACCGTTTAAAACTGAAAGTAATAAGAATTGGGTTCCTTGATTTTCATCTTACTTGACGTTCCTTCACCAATTACATTAGCTTTATACACAGGATGAAGTAATATAACGGATCCTATCTGTTCCCTTGTTTGTTTTCATATTTATCAATTATGATAGTGGTTGTGATGGGTGGTAGCGCTTCACTGTTTCTTTACTTAAGGATAGCTACGGTACTTACGATAAATTTCATCGGTTCGGTTATTTATGTCTGTATTTATCTGTTGAAGTTGTGATTTAATCGAAGATCAAAGTTCAATTATGTCTGTGTTCATTCATTGAGGTTTTGATTGTAATGCATGATCTCACGTACTTATGTTTGTTTTCGTCGATTGAGGTTTTGATTGTAATGCATTATCTCACATACGAATGTTTCTTTTCGTCGATTGAGGTTGTACTTGTAATTAATGATCTAGATTCACGTACGTATGTTTGAATTTATCGATGTGAATATGTTAGGAGGAAATCCGGAAACGATTAGGGAAAACAAGAAAATTTTACTTCAAGCAAGTAAAGCGAAAGGTTTGGAAGTAAACCCCGAAAAGACAACGTATATCTTTGTCTCGTGACCAGAATATTCTACGAAATAGAAATATAAAAATTGGAGATTTATCTTTTGAAGAGGTGAAAAGTTCAAATATCTTGGAGCAACAGTAACAAATATAAATGACACTTGGGAGGAAATTAAACGCAGAATAAATATGGGAAATGCGTGTTATTATTCGGTTGAGAAGCTTTTGTCATCTAGTCTGCTGTCAAAAAATCTGAAAGTTAGAATTTATAAAACAGTTATATTACCGGTTGTTCTGTATGGTTGTGAAACTTGGACTCTCACTTTGAGAGAGGAATAGAGATTAAGGGTGTCTGATAATAAGTTTCTTAGGAAAATATTTGGGGTTAAGATGTATGAAGTTACAGGAGAATGGAGGAAGTTACATAACGCAGAACTGCACGCATTGTATTCTTCACCTGACATAATTAGGAACATTAAATCCAGACATTTGAGATGGGTAGGGTATGTAGCACATATGGGCGAATCCAGAAATGCATATAGAGTGTTAGTTGGGGGGCCGGAGGGAAATAGACCTTTGGGGAGGCCGAGACGAAGATGGAATAATATGAAAATGGATTTGAGGGAGGTGTGATATGATGATAGAGACTGGATTAATCTTGTACAGGATAGGGACCAATGGCGGGCTTATATCAGAGCGACAATGAATCTCCGGGTTCCTTAAAAGCCATTTGTAAGTAAGTTATAAGTATGTTTGTGTTCATCGATTGAGGTTGTACTTGTAATGATTGATCTAAAATCACGTATGTATGGTTGTATTCATCGATTGAAGTTGTGATTGCAATGGACAATGTAAATTCACGTACTTATGTTTGTTTTCATCTATTGAGGTTGTACTTGTAATGAATGATCTATAATCACGTATGTATGGTTGTATTCATCGATTGAAGTTGTGATTGCAATGGGCAATGTAAATTCACGTACTTACGTTTGTTTTCATCGATTGAGGTTGTACTTGTAATGAATTATCTATAATCACGTATGTATGGTTGTATTCATCGATTGAAGTTGTGATTGCAATGGACAATGTAAATTCACGTACTTACGTTTGTTTTCATCGATTGAGGTTGTACTTGTAATGAATTATCTATAATCACGTATGTATGGTTGTATTCATCGATTGAAGTTGTGATTGCAATGGACAATGTAAATTCACGTACTTACGTTTGTTTTCATCGATTGAGGTTGTACTTGTAATGAATTATCTATAATCACGTATGTATGGTTGTATTCATCGATTGAAGTTGTGATTGCAATGGACAATGTAAATTCACGTACTTACGTTTGTTTTCATCGATTGAGGTTGTATTTGTAATGAATGATCTATAATCACGTATGTATGGTTGCATTCATCGATTGAAGTTGTGATTGCAATGGACAATGTAAATTCACGTACTTATGTTTGTTTTTATCGATTGAGTTTGTGATTGTAATGGATGATCTGTATTCACGTACTTACGTTTGTGTTCATAGATGGAGGATATAATTTTAATGGGAGATCACGATTCCCGTATATATGTTTGTGTTCATCGATTGAGATTGTGATTGTAATGGGCGGTCTACATTGATTAACTTGTGTTCGTAGCCTATTCATTAATTAAGGTTGCGATTGCAATGATCATGAATTGTAATTTTAAGGGCGATCTAGGGTCATTTGTGTTTGTGCTCATCGATTGATTGAAATTATTGTAATGGACTATCTAGGTCACTTATTTATATCTCAACTGTTGAAATTATGACTATTGAACTATGTAGGATCATGCACTTGTGCCTGCGTTCATTAAGATTGTGATTCTAATAGATAATATAAGTTCACTGATTTATTTCTATATTTACTTTTGATAAGATTATTTTTATCGACGTTCTTGGGCCACTTTATGTATTCTTTATGTAGTGATCATCATTTTCACTTTCTGAAAATCGTTTGAAATGGTTTAATTACCCGTATCATTTTATAGTTGTGTGTGATTTCATATTTAGAATATTTGAAGTGTTTGTTTTTTTCTGATACAGAATTAATTAATACAAATTATATATTATCAAGTGTTTTGATTTTGCTGGCATAGATTTCCTATATACAGTATTTTCAATAGAATATAGGTCTACATATATAGGCCTAGCCATACATTTCACTATTACAGTACCTATATGTATTTTTTACATAGGCCCTGTCGTTATTGCATGAAAGTCCCAGCTATATATTAATATAGGTAGTACATTTATTAGTTACTTCCTCAACTACCCCAAATAGATTGTAAGAAAAGTGGTGTTGCTGCGTAAGAAATAACTTTTAGTCGTTTCTTAAAAATTTCAGAATATGTGAAAAAGTAAAACTCATTTCCAATACGAACTTCTGGAGGAAAGCGGATGACGTGCGCTAGTTTGGACAAGCAAACGATAAATTGCGAATCCTGTTGTATGCTTTTGACTATAGCCCTAGTTACTTATTACCAGTTTCATTTGCTTTCATATTGGTTGAAAAGTTTACTGAAGTGCTCGCTCATTGTTCTGCCTGTTTAATTAATAATGATAAAAATCGTAGAATTATACTGTGATGCGCTGTATTCAGAACAGGAAGCTATGGCGAAGTTCACTCCCTCCCCATTGTAAGCAAATAAAGTTGATTTTCTGGTCTGTGTTTTGAATGAAACAAAACTTGTGCATAATTCAATCGGCGATCCTTTCGGAGGAAAATATCTGGGAGATTATCTTGATTTATCGTCCGCTAAATTGCACAAAGCATAGGAGTGGTATTTAAGTAACATCAATTGCATAAAATATTCCCATTGTAAATAGATACACAAAGCGATCCTTCCGCGTCTTCTGGGATTTACGAACCAACAAGTAGCAGGAATCCCTAGACACAGAGGCGGAGGAAGTCTATGGCCCGATTGTATAAACCATTTAATCTTAGATCAGAGATTAAATTTATCCTTGTTTCAGCTGAACTTGGAATTTTGTGTTGTATAAAGTCTAATCTGAGATTAATTTGTCTCAAACTAAAGTCAACGTTGACTGAAGAAATTTCTCCGATTAAGTTAGATGATCCAAGTTCAGTTATTTCTTTTCTGTTTGAAATATACGAGTGACAGATTGTGCAAATAAAATATCCATTATTATTAATATTAATAGATATGATAGGTACATTTATATATATATATATATATATTTCTTTCAATTTCTTGCCTAATTACACAAACAATCTTATATTTTATAAGGCTCTATCGTGTTCAGCCGTATCAAATAACATAACCTATAATTATATTATGTTTATAACAACCATTAATTATTAATGGATATGATAGGTACATTCATAAATGTTCAATTAACTGTATTACTAAACGAAAATTGTCGTTTTATAAAGCTTTATTATGTTTACCAGTATCAAACACCATAACATGATAACAACTCGGAGAACAGTCAACCTTCTTCTTATTGTCCGCCATTATTTACATTGCACAAAAAACCAGTGTCTCCAACAGAGTGTACGTAAAGTCGCCAAAAAGTAGTTGTAAAGTCGCTAGATTTCTCATTATCAACAAAGAAAGATTAAATTTTGTCACTATGGGGTGCTAAAAAGGTCACTAAATCCCTATTTAAGCAATATAAAAGTTAAAAGAAATTGTTGTCGAAAAAGAGTTAAAGTCGCTAGATTTGCAACACTGAACAAACCTGTCCGCGCATCACGTATTTCACCTGTTTATGCGATGTTGCCAAATCCTTTTCACGTGAACTTAGATTGCATTTGAACCAAGGTAATTTGATCGCAGAAAAGTTTTATACAATAGAAGAAGTGTCTGAACTCGGTTCACTTTTCGATCTTCGATCAGTTGATCTTTAGTCAGGGAGTTTTATACAATTGGGCCTATCTCTTTTAACCATACAGGAAGAATACGATATGGAGGTATACATCTAGTCCCTATGGAAAAGAAGTAAATGTGCTCACAAAATTTTAGACTTTCACGCTGATAATTTTCAAATAAAGAATTTTGGGTTTCCAATAGTGTTGAGGCTTAATTTTTTTTCAAATATTCGGGATTGTTGCAGGTTCCATCGGAATAACATTGTCCAAGACCTGATGGATCACCTATTGTCATTATTCCATTATGTCTGGCTAGCCCAAACAGCTGGACTAACAGAGTACATACGATATTTTACGTCTTCTTCCTACTTAACTTAGGTTTAAAATATGTTAATTTCACTAACTGTACATTTCAACCTCTTCCTCCTTCCGTTAAGGGGTTAGGTACAGCTTACAGCAGTAAAATGTTTGGAAATATTCAACATTTTTTTCCTCCAATACTGTGCAGTAATTAAAATTGGTATGTGTAAAACACTGTTCTTCTGCTATATGAAAAAAATATATATATATTTTTTTCCAAAATTCAAAACGGTGGTAGTTCACTGTGCAGTGATGAAGCGTTTCCCTCATGACACATAAACTTGTTAACTTTTTCATGTTGTAGATATGACGTGCATAAATACACACAAAAGATTTCGTCACAGAATGTTGGATACTTTTTGAGTTATGAGGGAAACGCTTCATCACTGCACGGTGAATTTTTAATTTTGAAAAAAATATATAAATATTTTTTTAAAATCGTAAAAATATTTTTATCGTATAGGAGAAGACCAGTGTTTTACACATACTAATTTTCATTATTGTACAAGATAGAGCTATGGAGGGAAAATATATTTAATATTTCCAAAATTTTACACCTTTAAGCTGTACCTAATCCCTTAATAGTTATCTGGCTGTTTTAGCAATACAATTATTCTGATTCATTTGATCTGTAATTAACGTCCCATTCTTCTATTCGTATGTTATCCAGTTATTTATTGAATGGACATTACACATTTGTCTTATATCTTAGCTTTCTATAAAACCCGTCCTTGTTTTATTCACTTTTGTTTTTAAAACATTCATCTCAGTGGTTTCACATACTTATTTAGCTCTACTACCTTTCCCGGATAAGCCTTCAGATCATGGATAATATTACCCTGATGATGGAACCGCAAGTACCGAGTGAACAATTTATTTCCTTTCCGCTAAGCGGCAACTTTGGGTATCGGCGAGCACACTCCCATTCGCTAGTTACGGAGACAACTCATTGTCGGTGTATCGACAAACCACGAACTATTACTGTAAAATGTTATTAATAGGCCATAAACACTTTAAGCGGCATTTACTCATCTGAATTAAGGAAGAAGGTTTTAAATGAAACATGGGATCTCACAGTTAATTTCCAAAAATTCGAAAATTTTCGCATTTAATAACATTGAAAATGAACTTTGTTATTGGATGCAGGAGCAGAGTAGGTTGAGTATTTTTAAATATTTAGGAGCAATGATTTAATAACACTGACGGACTTGGAAAACAAAACGTAAAGCATAGGATGAAACAAAGCAAAAAAAATATTATACCTTGTTCAGATTCAGTTTGGTGGAACAAATACATACAGAACAACACAAAAAAATAGGTGACCGGGTTGCTTAGTTGGTAAAGCAACTGAATGGTCCGCGGTTCGATCCCGGATGTTGACGTGATTTACTTGTGGCCAAACTTCCAGAACGGCCTCCAGATCCACTCAGCCTTCTACCACATAGAGTGCCAGGTCCTTTTCGGGATAAAACAGTCGGAGCGTGATGCCAATTACCCACTTCATTCTAGTGCTGAGGTCAAGAACTTTACCTCTATGCTCCCCAAACGCCTTCATGATGTGTATATGAGTAGGGGCTACTTTTACAAAAAATGTAGCTATTGGAAAGGTGTTGGTGGAATCTGTTTTGGGATATGAAATGAAATTTGTCTATTAAATACAAATTTCTAAGGAAAATATGATTAATAAAAGTGTTAAAGTAATTTTTAGAACGTCGGAGCAAAGATTGTCAAATAATTGCAAATCGAAATCACCAGAAAAAAGGAAAAAAAAAATAGACATAGCAAACTTTGAAAGATGAATACCGAAAGACGGCAGCTTGCCACATAATCCAATATATATATATATATACGGGAAGGAAGTGAAATAACCTAGCAGATTGAAAGGACGATAAGGAACACTGATATAAATAGAAAACCTATATTACGTTTTGTGATTAAATGCACGGGTAATTAGAAAATTATGTTGGAAGTTTCAACAGTCCGACAACATCGCCGTGAACACACGCTTTTCGTCATACAGATGTAAGAGGTCAATGAACTCGGTAACTGGGTGTTTCTGGGGCTGTGTTACAACCAACTTGCAGCGTGCAATGGCTTGAATTTAGAGGTTTTAAAAATTAAATTTACACGAAAATCGTTCACAATATTTCAGTAAGTCAGAGTAATAAATTATTCTTTATTAGTTTTCCTATCGATATGGACAAAAATCGATCCTACTCGCAATAGTTACCGAATAAAAGGTTGTTAAACATTTGAGAAAAAAAAATTCTAGAGAAACTGTCAACTTTCCTCCAATATGAAATTATGGTTATTTGTTACATACAACATGAGCCACTCAGAATGACGTGAGCCATGATCGTGAGCGGGATAGCAATGTTACCGTTTTCTGTTCGGGAAATAATTTGCTCATGTAGTAGTTCCGAGACTTTAGTGACATTATCTCGCAATACGCAGTTGGAAATGCTTATTTCTTTTTCTGAAATATACCTCTAATTTCCTTCCAAGAATAAAACACAATTTTTTTTTAATTTATAGCCAGAAACACTACCTTTTAAACCACACTAGAGGACACAGATACGTAGTCGAGTGTGTAAAATATTAACTGTTAAGAAGCGAATGCATTTCAACTCAAAACAACTACAACTTCGAAAATAAAATTGGTTGGATGCTGCTACCTGCAGATGTACTTGGACTCTGGTAACCTTACAGTGTAGTGGATTCCATTTACGAAGAATTTATTAAGGCCAATGTTAGAATGGTTGGAGACACTGACAACCGGCAAAGATGCACGTTCCGGTAGGCGAGAAAGTGTAAGTAAATTCTGTCTCGAGTACATTAATTCAGAGAAAAGTTCTTTAATGTGGCGAGTCTCTAAGCATTTTTTCCATCGAAGGGAATAATTTATATCGGCCCTTAAAGTTCTAGTCCCTTGGTGGGGTTTAAATTCAAAAATTTAAATCAAATTGCAAGCAAATGACTACTGCACTATAATGTAGTCCCAGCATTAAATTTCCCATAGATACTACGAGATTTGTAGTGGATGAAACAGTGGCCGCAAGTTTTCTGTGAGAATTTCGTTGCCGTGTGCCACAAACGTTTCACTGTTTCTCCATGTTATCGAGTCGTATCTAGATAAATTTTCTAGAGTTAGGCAGAGAATGATTTACACTTTAATACTCCACTGTCCACTCTAAGGAAGTGGCAATAGGTTGGAGAAGAAAAGTGTAGGGTACTAAGTAATGTGAATTTTAAGGAATGGGAAGATGTCCAGAGTACTATGTGAACCTCCTGGCACATACCACTATTATAGTAACACAGGAAGTTTCTTAACTACATCTCCTGCGTTATCTTGAAATTCCTATCTTCTTACTCGTCACTGGAAGATGGTAGTTATAATCATGAAATGCTTCCTTCTGTAAAGACTAAGTTGCAATTACTGAACTAACTATGTTATTGTCTCCTTTCTCTGTCCATATGTGAAAAGTTTTATGATGTGTGAGGTTTTATAGTGTAACGACCTCCGAATCATATTCGTTCCTCAGAAAAGAAATAAAGATTTTTCTACAATTTGAGTATGGCCACAGCGCAGATCGAGACTTACGTCATCTACTTCCGTACGTATCACTGAATCAGTTTTTGGGAAGCAGCAAAACGTGACCGTCCAGTCGGTGTCGCGACGATTCGTACCGGTCAATTTGTCACAACGACAAATCGTCCCAGAAAACAATTCGTAACTGCAACGATTAGTATATTTTACAAGTTTGTTCCGGTCAATTAGTTCCATTTTATTTCGTACCGGATAGTATGTAGGCCTACCACAACAGTGCATCAAAGAATGCTAAGTTTCTATGAAAACGACAAGACCGTAAACTGAATAAAACATTCTGAATTGAAAAGTATATAAACACATTCTACATTGTAAAGTGTATAAATTATGGGTCATTCAAGGTTAACGTTATCAGACAAGGGGAAACCAAAATTGATATATAAAGGGTACTTTTATACGAAGGGCAGGGAAAGTGGAAGAAAAATTGAATGGAGATGCATTGTGAGAAAAGAGGAGAATGCGTATCGCGAATACATAGAGCAACTGGAACTCATGAAGTCTTTAAAGAGAGTGACCACTCCCATGGACCTGATTGGAGCAGATGCAAGGCTTTGGAAGTGGTGTCACGTATTAAATAAGCTGCAGTATTGTCCAATGAATCTACTAGTTCTATAATAAACAGGCAAGTAGGAGAAACAGAAGCGAAACTTACCTGAAAATTCCGAAAACTGATTCATTAAGACGTATTGTACAAAGAGAAAGGCTTAAACTCCTGCCTCCAAATCCTAGAACAATAGCAGATCTCGTGGATGTACCTGATCGATTTAAAGTTGTCAAAGACGGTTATGACTTATTGCTTGAGACAAATGTTTTCACGGTATAAATGCGGGACGAACAGTGTGTACCGAATTTGTCACTGTACAAATTGTGCTTGGTACGAAATACATGGTACGAAAAGTATTGGTACGAATTCCTTGGGACAAATTGTCGCATAATCGTCCAGTCATCCAATGATGCGATACAATATTCGCAGAGAGTTTATTTAGTGAAAACTTATTTATGCAATAGCAACGCTGTAAAACGTGTTAAGTGCATTGGGAAGTTTCGTCATAGATATCCAGTATCTCCTTATTAAACAAGTCATACGTCCCTGCAGTCATTAGAAAATGGCATGATAAAACTTCTATGTTAGACGAAAAAAGTAAGAATAAATGTATTGAGAGAAGAAAAGTTATCCGGTATTCAGGAAATATTGCAGTTAAGTCCTCCAAATGAGTCAGGAACTTATCTCAGGAAGTTGACATCTCGTATACAGACTGTCGAATACAAGAATTTCAGAATGTTTTTCGAACTATTGTAGATGTGGACCTCTATTCTAGCAGAAGGTAATAATCTTTTCAACATATTATGTCATTTCAGTAACGATTTTGTATCTTAATGATAGACAAATAACGTAAAATTTGTTTCATACACTGTTCACATCTAAATTTACATTAATCATTAAATTTATAAAAATTCATAAACAACAGTTATTTGAACATATTAGGTTAAAATAGAGTTAAAATCTTCAGTTTTTATAGGCTACATGTTTCGAGGCTATTGTTGCCCCATATTCAGTAGCAATTTTTTTGTTGTCATTGTAATAGAATTTATGTTCACTAAATTTGAAAATAAACTTATGGGATTATTTTTACGTCACAAAGATGTTTGAATATTATAAATTTGTGGATCAATATAAATTTATGCTCAGCGGCGCTCGAAAGCAAAACAATTACGCAATAAATATAAAAATGACTATACTTAAACTTCAAATTCATGCTAATTTTACAAGCTGTTTCCTCACACATTTTTCAGCACATTTCGCCAGGTTCGAAATGTAAAGACTCTTACGATTTTGATGATAGGAACATGAAATTTTTACTGCATGTTCTATATACTGTGGTTAACCCTTAAATTGGCAAAACTTCATTTTTTCACACTAGTTTATTAAACCGTGTCAAACTGTAAAGAAAACAACTATCGCAATGTCCATTTTTTATATGTTGTACAATATTATAGTATTGTGTAATTTTGGTTATTTAATTTTCCTACCAATTTTTTCTGTTGTTCTATTAAAATTATAGCATATATTAACCCGTTGTATCCTATAGGATACTTCGTGAATTTAAGGGTTAACAATTAAATTAATACATTTTAAAATTTATAAAAATGAAATATTTATAGTGGCAATGGAAAATTTCTCATTTTAGCTATGCATTGGTTATAATTTTTTTATCCCTTTTGTAGTAAAGATATAAGATGCGTGATGTTTTTCTAAATATGCCTGGGGCATTGGAAAAAAATTCAAACATTTTACTGAAAAACTGAGGACACATTTCATTTTGAAATATGCAATTTTTTCAAAATAATTTTGTTAATAACTCAGAAACTAATTCACTCACAGAAATAAATCTTCACCGCATCATTATCTATCATACCGTGATTATGTGTACAAAAAATCAAGGACGTATCTTGAAAAATGTAGAAAATATAATTTTACCCTTCACCCCCCTATTTAATTCGCAATTTATTTTACGAAACTTAGAGAATTATTTATGTTGTGACAAATGATTGAATTATAATTTAAATTCATTTTAAACAAAAAGGAAGCATATTAAGCAATATTCTACAATTTATAGAATTTTAAAAATTGTTGAATAAAAATTGAAGTACAGTAGAGCATCGATTATCCGAATACCGATCAACTGAAACATCGGTTAACCGAAAGAGTTCCAGTCGGAAAATTTGAATTTGCGCGCGCGGCATGTAGAAGTTTCGCTAGCCTGTTTGCGAGATTTAGCGGCCAAAAAAAAAAAAAAAAAAAAAAAAAAAAAAAAAAAAAAAAAAAAAAAAAACTAGTCTCAGCTCTGAAGCAAAAAAGCAAAGTTTGGACTTCTTTTCCTAAACTGTAGGCCTACTTTAATGGCCGTTTTGAACGTGTCAAACTAGGCTAGTCAGTTCTCTGTGTTATTTGTAAGACGTGTGATACAAAATGTATACTGTATGTACAGTTTTGTGTTTTATATAAGTGTTTCTTTGTTTCATACTGCTCCTATAACACCGGCACAATTTGTTTTCGTAAATGATCGGTTATCCGAAAAATCAATTATCCGAACACCCCCCCGTCCCCAATTGTTTCGGATAATCGATGCTCTACTGTATATTGATCTACGACTATAGAAAGATCAAGATACAATCTAGCGGCAATTATATCGAAACTTAAGATTTTAACTGCATTTTAAATGAATGTGTTCAGATAACTATTGTTTATGGATGTTTATAATTTTAATGATTATTAAAGTAAGTTTAAAATTTCTGATTCTTCGTTATTATTATTATTATTATTATTATTATTATTATTATTATTATTATTATTATTATTAAAATTGCATATTAAAATCTATTACGCATTGATTTCGCGTAGGTTTTGGAGTGTGAGATTACGAATATTATGTGACAATACTCAACCAGTGCACTTTTTAAAACGTTTTACAGAGCTTTACTTTTTCTCTGTCCAATGCTGTACTGAACTATTACGTTAGAATTACTAGAAGGTTACGCGCTACCGCTTTTCAAAAGGTTGATTCAGCTGGCAGGGAGTAAGCGAACTGTCGATGACTTACAATATACATCTACTTTGTATCCGCTCTCAAATTATAAGTGGATCTTTCTGTAGATTTGTGGCAGTGATCTTATTGCGTTTGTGTTGTGCTTATCACATAATCGTTATCCTAAAAGGGGAAGATGAACCCTCGCACTAAGTCCATCACAGTAGTGAAATATTACGCTAACCTGCACCAGCCAACTTTGCTAAAGTTTTCTATGCATTCCGGTTCCATGCAGGCAAACTCCTCATGTCCCTAGACTAGCCCCTTCGCACGTTACCAACCGTTTCCGGAATTATGTTAATGCTCTCCATGTGGAGACTGGAGAACCCCAAGAAAAATCCATACTGCGATCTTATCCGTCACAATATCTTGACCAGAACTCGAACCCGGATCTTTTTCGTAACAGTCTGATGGTTCAGACCATGTAATTACCGCAAAGACATGCTGACAACTTAGAGAGTTTTATCTGAACAAACTTATTAAATAAAACAAAAGAAGCCTCAAAGCAGTGATTCATCCTACTGTGATCACGTTGAAATTTGTAGCGCACAAAACTGCTTTGCGACAGGTTTCCAGTTCCGGCTGCCATTATTCCAATAATTATGACTAATTATCTCATTAACGTCTAATTATCGATGTAATAGGCAACTGTATTACCGGTATTACAAGATTGCCATTGTGTCATTGGTAACAAGGTCAGACAACCGAAGAGACTGTTATGTAAAATGTGATTTGAGGGTCAAAATATGTGATTTCTTTATTCTCCTGTTTTATTAAGTGGACTTTCTTCTATGATTTAGTAAAAAAAAAATACAAAAATATCTCAAACATTTATGACCAAATACATGAATACGTGTCGTTTCAATTGGTTCTTCTTCTTCAGTAAGTTTATCGTTCATTTCCCGTAAATTAAATTTTTGAAATACATATTTCTCATAACTTGAACAACTTTGAGATAAATTAGTGAAACTTTGCATGCTCGTGCATTTTATATTATAGTATAAAAATGATCATTGTTACTTATTTACGATTTCAATTATATTTTTTATCAACAGTTATATCAAAGAGGCGCGCTCTCCTTATGCTGCACGGTCCAAAGTTTAGTGGAGTCGAATCCCACCGATGTCCTCCGTTAATATTCTGTCCTATGACTGTCTCTGTGGAGACCCCTACGCTCTGCTGACCCAGGCTGACAGCGTGTTCCGAATCTCACCGGACCGGTGGACAACAATGATGTCACGCTGCAGCGAAATAGGAACAAAACTGCTGGAAGGATCAATGGCTGTCATGGCGACTGTATAAGTTGTTGTCTGTGCTATGCTAGCAAAATTTGCGAAATTTCCGTACTGCCATCTCGTTCAAAGTAAAGAGAGCATAAACAATTTATTTCTTGAACCGATAGTAATAATGATCCGTTGACATGTTCGCTTATAAGCCATTGACATATTGTTTTTACGTTGTGCTCATTACAAACAATACAGCAGAACTAAAGCAGAACATACCGCCATGACACAACAGTGCACGATGTCATTCGTCTGTTAATTCCTGCCCTACACAAGAACCAATCAGATTCACTGATGGCGGCTGATGGAGACTGCCACCACCTCTGCAAGCTGATGGCACCGGTGCGACACCGGTGGAGCATCAGTGACTCCATCGGTGAAATTCGGAACACCGTGATGCCATCAGATTGCTCAGCGCTGAGATTCGGAATACGCTCTAAGAGAGGCCCACATTATGTGTCTGTATCTATTCTCCGCGGCAAACCTCCTGCTTATGACCTTCAGCAGCTTCACAGTCCCGCGAATCGTAGGAGTGCAGCGTTGCCTAATAAAGGAATATCGCTATCAAAGGGGAAGTTAGCAGTCGAGCTTATAAGTACTTCTGGGGGAGGGGGAGAATTGAATCAAACCGTTCCTTCTGAACAATTATTAAAAGGATACGGATTATAGCGCAGTTTTCGATCTTAACGTATTTCGGAAGAATAGCGTTATTTTTAGAACACCTGCATCACTCAGGACACATAGCTACAAGAAAACAGAAACAAACACACACATTCAAACTGACACACCCTTATCATTCTTCCTCTGTATTTATATTTGCACAAAAAGCAGGTCATTTCTCGTTCATGTAAAAGAATATTTATGTTACAACTTCACGTTCAGTAACGCAAGTGATAGTGATAAAGAGAGACAAACGTTTGTTTTACGCAGACTACGCACAATATTGGTATTTAGAGTTTAAGGGTTATTTATTTGTTTTTTTTTTTAATTCCAGCGTTCTCCTCTTTTAACAGACAAAAGGCTCAGTCTTTAGTCCTTCGACGAAACGAAAACGTCGCTTAACTCGCCGTAACTCGGAAACTAGTAAAGATTTTGAGTAACTATAACTTTTAAAAGTAATTTCCATTCTTTTCCAACATTTCTCTCGCTTTAGCCGTCCATTTAACGTGAAAAACAAAAAAGTTTGCCGCTCACTAACTTTTGAAGGTGTAAATGTCTATCTTGTGTTGGTCACTTCTTTTTTTTTATTCTTAATTTATTCTTCATTACGAAAAATATTTTGATTTCAAATTTTTTTCTATGCTTTCCTCAGACATTCACCTATCAGTCCACACCTGTGGAGTAACGGTTAGCGCGTCTAGCCGCGAAACCAGATGGCCCGGGTTCGATTCCCGGTCGGGGCAAGTTACCTGTTTGAGGTTTTTTCCGGGGTTTTCCCTCAACCCAATATGTGCAAATGCTGGGTAACTTTCGGTGTTGGACGCCAGACTCATTTCACCGGCATTATCACCTTCATCTCATTCAGACGCTAAATAACCTAAGATGTTGATACAGTGTCGTAAAATAACCTGATAAGAATAAAAAAATCACCTATCAATCGTAAAAATTACAGCGCGATTGATTGACTATCTTACGAGCTACAATGTGATAAATATTTAACATAGCGGGAAACTGATTTCTCCCTCCTTCTGGCTCCGGTATCGCCGTCTCTCTCGCACGAGACGTCCTTCTCTCGCACAAGTCATCTATATTACAACGCCGCAGCGATCTCCGATTGGTTCTCATATGCAGGAGATTTGCCGCGGAGAATAGTGTATGTGTGGTCCATAGAATCGTCCCCTCTCCTGTAGGCATTGGTATGTTAAGTCCTACAATGTAAGAAGGTTGAAAAAAAAAATGGAAAATTTACAGTTCTTTAAAAAATTTTTGAAAAATCTCATTAAGATATTCAAATGACTATTACACTTTTACTATGTCATACTACTTTTGACCAATAAAACGGTACGAAAAGACGTCTTTCAACCAATCACGGCTCTTATCGCACAATTTTATCGCTTCCCTAGCATTTGTTTAATTTAATCGCTTCTCTAGCATTTATTTGTTTTTATCACTACTCTAGCATTTGTTCCTTTGTTTGCCAGCATTTCAAACTGCAAATTCTTTATGATACCATAAAACATGCTTTGCGATCGTCATTTCTTTACAGCATAGACAGTCAACTGAAAATGGCGGTTCCGTTCAAACTTTTTGGTGAAGCTAACTTTAGTGAAATAGAATTTCAGTAAGTCAATTAATATTTTATTGTATTAGAGTAGGCCTATTTTATTTCCTCTAATCTTTATATACTTTCGTCTAATCGTGCAATTGTCAATTAAATCCCACTCGAGTTTTGATTTTCTCTAGATAAATCAAAACCTCTAGTGAAATTACTGTTGATAATAGACTATCTTCATAACATATTTATTATGAATTAAATAGAGCTATAATTATGTTAAAATATTGAAAATTGTACAACCTGTAAACAAAATGGCTTTACTCACTCTTTTTAAAGTAAATATAGGCCTAGAATTAATGGTAAAAGTATTTTATATTTAAATGGATTATTAATGATACAGAATTATTGTGTAATTACCATGCAAACTTGTACAGGGACATCATTTTATTTTTACTTCAATTTTTATTGTACCCGAGTTTTTGAATGTACTTCACTCCCACCCCTTCTACTAAGGAAGTTCCAACTCCACACAGAACCAAGACCGCAGATAGTAAGCAGTACTGAGTTACTGGGTATAGTACGTTCCAGAAATATGTTCGCGTTTTCCAGTGACGAAAGAGCTTTCAATATTGAATCATATTTTCGCACAGGTACTGTCCGTTTTCCTACGTCGCATCCCGATTTCCCCCACCTGCTTCTGCTCGCCCCTCTGTAATAGCTGGGCTGTCTTAGCTCTTTTCTGAAAACATTAATTTCTCTTATGAATTGGAAGTTTACGTAATATTATACAGCTGTTTAATTTAACTTAAATAAAAGAGCCTCGTTAAGTAATTAACTGTCACGTGATTTCCTCCCTTTCTACAATCCTGCGGCATAACCACTTGGACGGACAGTAGATAGCATGTCTGAGTAATTTTATATTTTCGGGTCGGGCAGAAGTGAAGATTGAATTTACAGTACGTAGAGTAGGTACAGAATTATTTCAACATGAGTTACTAGTACGAAGGACGAAACTGGCAATTGGAATTAGATGAAATAGTCTATAGTGCGATAATATGCACAAAAGAACTGAAGCCTGTATCGAAATGAACGGCCACCATTTTCAAAATTGTGTTTAAATATTCATATTATGATTATTTTTCAATTTAACTTCTTTCTCTATATTGTACGCTAATGTGCTGTAGACAGTATAATATACACCGCATAATGAATACGTTCGCATGGATAACTCACTTCGTGAGTAAAAACACTTATTCTTAATACAGTACTGTACTTTGATTAAAGAAAAACCTAATGAAAATTATCAAACTCAAAATCGCGATATTTCCTAGTTTACGTAAATGGATGAACTACTTTTCTTCCTTCCTATACCTAGTAGAGTGATTTGTGTTTTACGCCAGTATCATCGAACTCCAGTCTTGGAGGGGGGAGCAAGCGGTGTTTCCGGTTCTCTAAAGGTATAGATAGGTTAATATTAAAAATGTTAGTAAAAATAAAATGATGTCCCTGTAGCACAAAAGAATTATAGGTTATGGAGAAGTTAAATTTTACATTATTTATATCGATTAAAGGTATAGGGAGAAGTGATTCATATGCGGCAAACTCATAACAGATGAGATACATGATCACGAACACCCATTAGTGGATACCTATACATGAAGAGTCATAATCCCAGCTTATTATCTCACTCTACTTCAAAAGCTTATCTTCTCTGAGATAGCTTTATTTCAAGAAAATCTTAGTTTAACGTATTTCGAGCCTCGAAAAACAACTATTGTAAATGTATCGTATCATGTTAGAATATGGAGAAGGTCATGGCCAGCTGTTGAATGTATCCATCAAAATGGTCCAGGTTGTTGAAGCTAAGCCTTTTGAGTACCCAAATAGCAAGCCATAACACAGTAGGTAATGACTTGTAACATCCATTCAAGACGTCCGTTCGGATTGCTGCCGGGTCTCTGCGTATTAATCCCCATGCGGTTGTACTGAATGAGCTTGTAGCAATAGTTGGCCCGTTTATCTCAAGGAGTCACGTGACAGCTTGCCAAATATTTCTCTCTCTGCAAGTTGATGGGAGGTTAAAGACCTGGATCCCTTGCGGGTCTGGAATAAATTGTTTCCTTAGTCTTGATCCAAATGCGACACGCGTCAGAAGACTGGGCAAACAAAGATCGAAGTGGTGACCAGACATCTCCAGAGGTCGCCGGGATTCCGGGAAATTGATTTATAAATACGCACGTTTTGGCCACAACATTTGTTGCATACTCAGGCGTAACGTATGATCAAAACAAAGCGGAAATGAGAGCACATAAAGCTGCAGAATTTCTGAATTGAAATAGTGGTGGGTAAAAATAGATGGATAGGTGGGTGACTGGATTTATGTATATATATATATTTATTTATTTTATGTATTTATTTATTTAATAATACTTTTACGACGACCATGATTATCGGAAGAAAAATAAAGAAGATAAACGTTCGAATTCTAAATTTTTTTTTTTTTAATAATAATAATAATTATATTTATTAATACTATACACTTGAGCTACATTAGGCATTGCAGCCCGAAAGAGCAGAAGCTCGTGCTCGGGCGCAGTTCAGATCAGTTATACAAAATATATCACAAAATTACGAGAGTTCATTGAGCACAATCACATTAATAAATGGTAAAATACATACAGCATGTAATAACAGGGTCTATATACAAATAGAAAATACAGAAGTACATGAATATTAGAGTAACAATTTTAACTCAATTGGCTTAAACAATTAAATAATTAATCTGATTTGTTTCTTAAATCTATGTGTGTTAAGTGTACTTAGCTCAGGGTAAGCTCTAATTAATGTATTATATATTTTGGGTCCAAAATTTCTGCTGTGTTTTAATCCAGCAGTTGTGTGGCATTTGGGAGTATTTAGAAAGAAACTGTAGTTTTGTCTCGTCTGGTATTCATGAGGATCATATTTAAATTTATTGTGGTTTTTATGGAAGTAAATCAGCAATTTTTGTTTATAAATTTGTTCTAGATTTGATACGCCAAATTCCTGAAAAATTAATTTTGTTGGGTAATCAAAAGGCTTATATAGACAAATTTTGATAATTCTTTTTTGGAGCAGATTTAAAGGACGGAGAGTCGATTTTGCCATTCCTCCCCAACCTAAAATACCATACTGAATTATTGATTGAAACAGAGCTAAGTACACAGTACGCAGAACATAAACAGGTAAATAAGAGCGTAGAATGGAAAATTTGTGGATTGTTTTACGCAATCTGTTACACAGAAAGGAGATATGCTTGTCCCATTTTAAATGTTGGTCAATAATAATGCCTAAATATTTAACTTGTGAGGATATACTCAAAGCGTTACATGAGCAAGTAGGTAGGTTACAATCATGTATAGTTATACTTATATTATTATTTATTTCTAGTTGCTCAAGGCCATGTGATGTTAATGAAAATGGTATTAATTTTGTTTTAGAAACGTTCAAAGAAAGTAAGTGAGCATCCAGCCATTCTTTAATAATATTAATACCACTGTTAGAATTTTGATAAGTTTCATTCCAACTCGAACCGCTAAATATAACCACAGTATCATCAGCATAAGAATACAGAGTACCAGAATATTTCTCAATGTCAATTTTAAGTAAATCGTTGATATATATTAAAAACAAAACAGGACCTAAAATCGTCCCCTGAGGTACACCTATATCAATGTTACGTGATTTACTAAGGTGATCATTTATTTTAGTTGCTTGAGTTCTGTTACTTAAGTAAGATTTAAATAATTTTAAAGCAATTCCATTAATTCCTAATCTATCCATTTTATTCAAAAGTATACTGTGATTGACCGTATCGAAAGCTTTTTGTAAGTCTAGAAAAATTCCTAGACATTTATTTCCTACATCTAATTCTTGAATTATTTTTGAGGTAACTGCCATAATAGCATCATCAGTGCACAAATTTTTTCTGAAACCAAATTGATTATCATTTAGTAGTTTATTTTTTTTCTAAAAATGTTATTAACCGTGTTTTTATACATTTTTCAAATACCTTAGAGAGACTGGGTAATAGTGAAATGGGTCTGTAATTATTAAGATTACTTTTGTCACCAGACTTGTGAATTGGTATCACCACAGCATGTTTTAGGGCTGAGGGAAATACACCTTGAGATATGCACAAATTAAATATAAAGGCAAGTGGTTTAGAAATAGCTTCGATAATAAGTTTCAGGGTATTTGTTGTAATACCATCAATACCAGGAGCCACATTATAAAATGAAGTTACTTTCCAGCTACAATAAGGCACATGTCCAATTCTTATGTTTAGCATAAAAAATGCAAATGTGCAATATATACAGAGAAGTATTACATTAATATTTTATTATTATGATGTAATAATAATAATAATAATAATAATAATAATAATAATAATAATTTAATCGTACAGAAGTTACATTATGCACACAAATTCGGAGACAAAAGCCGAACGGTTGACTGTTTCATATTGTTGTGACAATACTTACTTACTTACTTACTTACTTACTTACTTACTTACTTACTTACTTCCTGGCTTTTAAGGAACCCGGAGGTTCATTGCAGCCCTCACATAGGCCCGCCATCGGTCCCTATCCTGAGCAAGATTAATCCAGTCTCTATCATCATATCCCACCTCCCTCCCTCAAATCCATTTTAATATTATCTTCCCACCTACCTCTCGGCCTCCCCAAAGATCTTTTTCCCTCCGGCCTCCCAACTAACACTCTATATGCATTTCTCGATTCGCCCATACGTGCTACATGCCCTGCCCATCTCAAACGTCTGGATTTAATGTTCGTAATAACGTCAGGTGAAGAATACAATGCGTGCAGTTCTGTGTTGTGTAACTTTCTCCATTCTCCTGTAACTTCATTCCTCTTAACCCCAAATATTTTCCTAAGCACCTTATTCTCAAACATCCTTAACCTATGTTGTGACAATGACTTTGCATTTTCTTATTCTCTGAAGTTCGACTTTATTGTAATACATAAGTATATAAGTAACACTTTAAACTTAAAATACGACTTCATAGCCGACTATGAATACCATAATCATATAAGTTAACATGTTATAAGTACAACTTAAATAAAGCCATTTTTGTTGAACAAATAAGTTAGGATGCTATTCATAGATATTTCGCAGCACGCGCTACGAGCGTACTAAGCTAGCCCCGGCTATCCACTGGTTACTTGTACAGAATTCAATTCATATCCTATCGCTAACAATGGTTTATGAATACGAAAAACACTGATCATCCACCGGAAGCCCGCGCTAAAAATGTTTATGAATACGGCCCTTCCTGACTATGAATACTGGCCTTACTGCTGTAAAAGTAGAGAAAAAGAGCTTAACCTATTGATGTATGGTCTAAATTTGTTATTAAAAAGATTGTTTTAAGGATTACTTGCTTTTAGACATTTCTGCATTGCATATATTTTTTGTGAAACGTCAGTCGGTCATAAATACATATATTTCGTTTATGTTAAGTAAACGAACAGGTTCCCAGAGCGTTAATAACCGATTCAAAACACACAGAATCACCTGGAGCATGATTATTTAAATGTATTTTCTGGAGGCCGTGACCTTCACGTAATGACACAGTTCATCATGAAAACGAAAGTAAACGAGTATCTCTACTTATTCCCACACCATGATGTAACTGATCTCACTTCTTTTGTTTTCTTGTTTAGTGTGCAACTTTGACGTTCGAACAACCACGCCACTCACGTGAATCTAATCGTTCCAAATACCTTGAACTTTGTTTGAGGTCCAGTTTTATCTCACAGTGCAACAATGACCAAAGTTTCACATCTATGTCAGAGTCGATATCATCTCCCGACTTCAGCCATAACTTAAAAGGCAGCCGCATTCGATGCTGTGGGGCACGATACAATGAAGACTTTCCCACAACGTAACGCATCCAGGATTAAGTTGCTTGATGGTATGAGATAACGCAAGGAAATGATTAATGGACCACACTTTAATGGAAGCTCTGCAAATTCCTCAGGCGTATTACAGGCAGCTGACACGACGATGAAACATTTACTTTTCTCGTGAGAGAAATTTCTTGACACCGTCACTGTCTGGGATTAATTCAGTTGTTAGGGGCAAGACAGAACCTAACTTACCTGAAATACAGATGATCTGAATTAGGTTGTCAGCGCCCAATTGGAGATATATGCTCTTCCATCAATGCAGAAAGAAAATAGAAAAATACAGCGTTGGCGGAATGTAACGAGCAACTTGTCTGTATTACTCCTGTCATTATTTGAGCAGAAGGAACAATTGGACGGAGTTTCGCAATAATAGACCAGATGACAATTTGAAAAAAATGAGATATTTGGACAAATCTGTTGATAGCAGGCTAATTTAACTCGGAAAAAATCAAGAATGTGATATCTGAATTTTGCTGCTATTTATAAGCAAAGCTGATGTCTTATTAAAAATCGGTTAGCCTTTTTTGGTATTATTCGTGCTATTTTTTTTTTGTAAAAGTATGAATGTTATAATACTTATTGAATAAAATGTTTCATAAAAAGAACATTTATTTTAACGGCCAATATCTCGAAACAGGTTTTTGGCGCTTGGTCTATTATTGCGTAACTCCGTCCAATTTTCTCTATACTTCGCTGAAGTTTGAAACAGCTGCACTTCCTTTGATTTTGTAATTGGTTTTATTTAACGACGCTATATCAACTAATCGGTTATCTGGCGTCGATAGAATTGGTGAAAGCGAGATGGTATTTGGTGAGATGAGGTCGAGGGTTTGCCATGACGATTGCCTTCCAGTTTGGGAAAACCTCGGATAGGAACCCAGCCAGCTAGCTAGTAACTCCACCAGGATGGTAGCCTTCCCTTGAGAACCAAAAAAAGGAATAAATAAAGCGCGTTTCACGAATAAGGTAATAATAATGAACATAGAATAATTACTAATATTTCAACTAATGGAAGAGACATACTAATCCAAATCTTCGTTATTCAATAAGTCATAATACATAGAGTGTATTTGTGCTTAGGCTCGAATTTAAAAATATGCTCATGTATAGTGCTGAGATTAATGAAGATTAGATGTTATTGAATAATAGTAAGTAATTTACATCAGGATATAAGTGATCTACACGTTACATGATACTTTATGATGATTCTTCTTCGAGAAAAGCAAAAGAATAGACAGAAATCTCAGCATGATTAGAAAAAATTTGTAGATTAAAATTAATTTCTATGAAGAGATATTTTTTTCTTCGATATAGAGTACATCATTTTGGTTGGCAGTTAGTTCTACGTCGTATGACAGAGTACGAGGAAAGCGTTTGGCTTAATTTCGGAGTAAATATCCATTTCATTTGCTTGTTGCATTTAAATTTGCATTAATTTTTTAAAAATGTGTTGTACATTATGGAAAATCTGCCGACAGCAATAATAAAATTGTCGAATTACGGAGAAATACAGGGTGAACCGTAAGTAATGTCATTAATTTCATAGGGTTGTTCTTTGAGACATTTCAAACAGGAAGGTTTAATACAATTTTGCTCGTTTTTGCTTCCTTTCCGAGATAAAAATTGTATTATGTGAAACATTTCATAACCTGTTTTGGGAAAGCCATTTATTTAATTCTCAATATGCTCAGTCAATTTAAGACAGCAGTGTATTATGATAATAAATAGTTGAAGGAATTTTAGTTTCGTCCTTTAAATATGCAGAAATTTGATTCTAACAAGTGTAACATTTTTAAATTCCTTTTCAGAATGAAAAGTTACATGTTTCTACACACTTAAAGAAGAAAACTAAAATTCTTTCACTGCTCTTTTAAATTGACTGAGCATATTGGGAATTAAATTAATGGCTTTCCCAAAACACGCTATAAAATATTTCATATAAAACATTTATCTCGAAAAGGAAGCGAAAACGATCAAAATTGTATCAAGCTATTTTATTTGAAATATCTCAAAGAATAATCCCCTGAAATTAATTACCTTACTTACTGTTCACCCTATAATGATTTTTTTTTCACCAACTGCAGCAACCTCTATTTGCAAACATGTGTGAGAATCTACGTAAACGTTATGAATATTGTACAGAAAATAATGGTTGTAATGGGAATTTGAGATTAAAATTCAACGAAAATATCCCAAAATGTTCAATAAAACAAAAATTCTCGTAAGAAGAAAACATTTTAAAAGTGACTTTTCTTTCCTCTTCTCTTGTACGAAGGAGAGACCCGAAGGTTTGCACTGTAGCCTGAGGCTTATTGTGCTTACCACTCCTATTCTTGTGAATGATTGGGTAGCCGAACGGCTGCGCTCTTGTACAAGTACAGCACGCCGCACCATAAACTTAACCGGGCTATGGTATGCATGTAATGTATGTATGTACGTACGTATGTATGTTGTCATCAAAATTATGTACAATTTGTGTATCACGCGTTAATGGTGGCCTTGTTACATTTCTGTTTTCCAGGAAACCACCCTTCACTACATTTTACTATTAATAACTGTTACTATATATTCCATACTACATAAATCATTGTAGTTATTTCTTAACAAAATCTCTTTCCAATTAATTAATATTTCTTATACATATACAGTTTTACTAATAAACAGTGTATAGTTTTTATACGAGACTTATGCAGAGTTGAGACAGAAAACGTTACCAATAAACCGTGAATAAGCTATGGACGTATAAACAGCCTGTAACTATACAATGGGAATTGCTTTGCAGTAGTTATATACACGAAACCCCTTGTTTAAGCGTTGTATATAGCGAAAAAATGGCCGCCCCTCTAACAGCTGTTCGTATCGACTGTCATTTTATGATAACGGTTACCTTGTAACCACAGAAGAACAAATCAAAGATCATAGAATAATTAGAATAATATTGCTGTAGCTTCTACTCTTTGACCAAAATGTAGTGTGGTAATCGATTAGAGCCAGTTGTACTATCGATATTTAACACGCCACACTAGAGCGCCCTACCGGATGCAATAGAGAACCTCAGATATTCTATTACCTTTCGAAACGAAGTAATGACGAAACTATGACGTAGCTGTGTAACAGTTATACTGTTATACACGACGTATGTAGTGATTATTAGTAAGGAATTTACACACAACTTATAAACTAGCTACTCATTGTATAAGTATAAGACAGTTAAACGTCTGTATATAGGGTTTTTATTAGTAAGACCAATAGGCTACATATGTTTATATCTTAGTTTTACCTTCCCAGAATTTCTTTATATACAAAAATTTTCCGATTGCCCTCAGTTTTCTTCCGTTTACAGTTCTATACAACTTCCTATATGTTGTTTCTACATTTAGTTTCAGTAATACCTCCTGAATAAACTTTTTTTTTATTCTTTGATGATGATATGTGAATTAATGATGGCAAATGAATCCGAGGTCCAGCGCCGAAAGTTACCCAGCATTTGCTCTTAGTGGGTTGAGGGAAAACTCAGGAAAAAACCTCAACCAGCTAACTTGTCCCAAACAGGATTTGAATCTGGGCCCACTCGTTCACGGTCAGACACGCTAACCGTTATTCTACAGCGGTGGACTAAAACGAATGTTTTAAAATTCATGTAAAATAAATATTAAAGTAACTGTGTTTCTGGATTAGCCAAAAAAAAAAAAAAAGAAAAGAAAAGAAAAAAAAAATGAAATTTCATCAAAATCCTAGTCCTACTAATTACATGGTGAATTCATGTAGATGTCACTGAAGTCTAAGTCTTGAGGTAAATAACAATGGGCTGAGATAGTATCTGCGACTATCATATTGAAAAAGATTTCGTAGATAAAATAACGATCAAGTTTACTGCAACCCGTAGGTAACATAGGCCGTTGTTGCTAAACACAACTGATCTCACTTCCACCCGCACAGTCCACAATTATGTCGTTCTAATAAACCCAGAAGGGGTATTCCTCAGACTTCACGTTCAAGGGCTCATGATACTGCTGACCTTGAAGAAATTAGTTTATGAAGACCTGATACCAAACGTGTAATTGTGAGAACGACGCTATGACGGCTTGTCCTTTCTCGCTGTAATCCAAATATAACCGTTTTATAAGGACCCCGAGATAACTAGATGTTTAATTTTCAAGTCATGACTTGTATTTTATAAACTTCTTAAGGAAATTGCATTATACCGTCTCTTTCATAAAATTGAGGTCTTCAGCTACTGCATAAAATTAGATAAAATTGTATTACAATACCAAGACGCATGGATATTAGTCTGAGCGTTTTTTTTTTTCATAGTGTAATAGGCTTAGCTAATGCAATAACCTCCTGTGGCTTCATTCTTCTCAGATCCAAGGCTTACTTCTTTGACTGTCAAATGCACATCTTGATTACTGAAATAATTTATTTTTAAATTCTTAGAATCGCCATCATCATTAACTTTCAAGGATAGGACACATCACCTTATACTAGTGCCGAGGTTTTTAAAAGCATGACGCTTTAACTCCGTGTCTCCCATGCGCCTTCATGACATCTGAAAGTGATACCTTTACCTACCTACCTCTTCTTATTATAGAGACAACTACTGCATGTCAGCATATATTCTAATTATACATAAGTGAGGTTATAATTTTATATGCGGGTGATTGAGTAATTGTTAGCTAATTCTAAATATCCAAAAAGATCGCTACACAATCGTAATAAAATAGCACAGGGTTTATAAACGTCTCACGTCAAAATAATAACTCATCTTAAAGGTCTAATATGTCGTTAATTGCATGACGCTTTGAAGATGCTCGTAACATAGCAGCAGTTCGTCATTGCGGCAGCGAGATAGAAACTCTCCCACACGTCCTCGGTTCTTGCCCGCATGGCGAGGCTTTGCGCAATACCAGACACCACAAAGTAAGAAGCGCCATTGCTCAAGCATCAAGCACTGTGTAATGCTGGGTTTACTTTTTTTGAAGAGGTTCATGTTATATCAACCACTGGAAGCACTCTTAGGATAGATATGACCGCATTCCAAGACCATCGGAGAGGTTTTATAATAATTGACACTACAATTCGTTTCGAGACTTGCAAGAGCCAACCGCAAGATGTTCATAAGGAAAAGCAATCTATGAACCAGCAATCCCATATTATCAAGAGAAATATCAACTACAACAGATAGAAGTAATAGGCTTGATGACTGGAACAAGAGGATCCATCTCGAAAAAAATTGTTGATATTTATAAGGCCTTTAATTTGCCATCATCTGTACGTAATTACTAGACATCGGATTTTTAGGCACTAAAAATTGCAGTTTTAGGCGCCTAAAATAAGCTCAAAATTTGTAAAATTAGGCTCTATTTTAATGAAAATAGGCATTTTAGGCATATCAAGGTATCATACTTATTTCTTTCACTGAAATTTTTAGTTATACACTAAAATACGCACAAAAAAGTATGTTTAAACATTAAAAAAGAATACTATATTATATTTATAAACAGAGCTGCACAAATTTAATATATTGAAACTAATGAAATAATGATTATTGATATCAAGATTACTCATTTTAAGTTATTGAAATTCAGTTCCATGCTCAGACTTTATTATAATTATCTGCACAGCACACCACCAGAATTTTTTCTAAATTCTCCACAGTTAACCTTTGCCTTTTGTCACTGAGAATCATTTTGAAAGCAGAAAAACTTCTTTCAACCGAAACTGATGTGAGAGGCGCAAATTTTAAATTAGGTACAATAGAAACATCAATACTTACTGGAACATTTACACTTTCCCCCGATATCACTCTTGATACTTTTTCCAACAATGAAAATCCTACATTCTTATTTAATACGTTGTCCCACTTATTTTTAACTTTTTTTCCCAGTTTCGCCCAAAGCAGAATGTATGTTAACTTGAGCTTCCTTTACTATTGCTATTTGGCTACAAAGAGATTGTTTTTCACGTTCTAATTGTTCAATGCTTGCAGGTATGAAAGAAAAGTTTGATGTTATGTAGGCAATATCGTTTTTCACTCGTGAGTCATTCAGACAATCTTTCACTGCTTTCATACACGCTGCACTATCAGTTTCAGGTAATTTATCAATAACTGTGACCACTTCTTTAAAATACTTAGAATAATACACCACTGACTGAATCCAGGTTCCCCATCGTGTAACAACCGGCTGAGGTGGGAGTGGGATATCTGGAAAGTTCTCTCTGAATATTGAAATCCTGGATGGGGCTTTACAAAAACATTTTTTTGTGTTAGAAATAAACTAATTGACAAGAGGAAATTCATTCCGGATTGTTTCAGAAACCCTGTGAAGGCCATGTGCTAGACAGGTTACATGCGTGAGGTTAGGATAAAATGTTTTAAGAAGTGGAGCTGCAGCAACCATGTACGAGGCAGCATCAGTACAAAACAACAGAACTTTAGAATCGTCTATATCACCTGAGTATAAAGACTGTAGGCCTTTATTTACAAAATAAGCAATGGCTTGGCTATTCACTTTCGAAAGTTCCTTAACACATACGAGGTGTGGAATCGAAGGTCCATCAGGACTAAGTTTTCCTACTACCATATTTGCTATATACCTATTCATAGGATCTGAGGTTTCATCCACAGAGACCCATATGTAAGAATCACCTATAGCCTCCCGAATGGAAGCTAAAGTTTCATTGTATATTCTAAGTAATTTTTTCTTAGGGTCGACTCAGATGGGATATTTTGTTTGCAGTATTTTTGTAAAAACTGTCTTAAAACCGGATTTTCAATTGCATTCCAGGGAATGTTAGCAGCAACAAACGCTCTGGTTAAATAAGCATAGAAATTGCTGCTGAGATTGTATGAAGTAGGCTGTGTTAGTAAAGTTCGTTGCAGTTGATTTTTTCTGCTGAGCTTTAGCCTTATGAGCCGCTCCTTGCACATGCTGCTTTAGGTGGCACTTCTTTTCTTGCGAAATCTAAAAATGTAAAGTAAACTGAATTAAAATAAAATCCTAATTGTTGTATTGCCGTATTTCTATCACAAAGTTAGTGGGTTCGAATAATCAAAATTTTAATGACCTGCAAATACTTTAACTATCGGAATTTAAAAGGTTAAAGTGTAGTGATCTTAAAAAGAATTATACCTCAGGATAGCTCAGTCAATGTATAAATATTATAGGCCTACTCATTAAAATTAATAGAATTTATATATTTCAACTATTGTTACATACCTGTTTGCTACAAATTTTGCAGAATATTATTTTTGCATCATAAGTGAATTCTGAATATTCTGTTAGCCATTGCCGGATCAATGTAGATTTTGCACTTATATTTTTCGGCATTATCGCGTTAAACTTCACAGGAAAACGTCCTACCGCTCAAAACTTCTCAACACAAATAAGGTGAGGGAAAGAGCAACTGTTAACGAGCATTCAAATGAACCGTTGTTATTGAGATTCAATTGAACAAAAATACAAAGTTCCACTTATTGTTGCATTTCCTGGTAGTGTTAACACTAGGAGGGCCATTCTTTTAAATATTTTGTAACGGTTTACCCTACTAATTCGCAGTTTTACGACTTTTCATAAATATTTCAAAAACACTCTTTCTCCAAAAATTGTGATTTTATGACACTCTGAAGGGCAGTACAGCTAATCGGTTTCAGACCGAAAACAGTCATTTTTATAGTATAGTATATCTCTGAATCGGTAGCAGCACTTGTTGTGATTGTTGCCTGCTTCAAAACTAAGGTTGGTTCTTTGTCAGCATTTATGCCTCCAAACATGTTAAATTCGGTGAAATCTATTGCGAGTGTCGTGAGATTCAAAACATTTTGTTTCCTTTATCAATGGTTTCATGGCCGGTGTGAAGCAAACTTTCCACTTTTTAAATACCTTAAATTTCGCAGTGAATGCATGTATAAATTATAAAAAGTAAGAGTAAAATGCGAAACTTTACAGTGAGTTAGGCATTTTTAGGCGAATATTAACAAATTAGGCTTTAATAACCGTTTTAGGGCATTTTAGGGCAATATAAAACTCTTTGAATACCTTTCAATTTCCATGAAACACAAATATTAATAATTATTTTTACTTTTCTCCTAAAGAAACAAAATAGGCATTTGCCCTAGAATCCGATGTCTGGTAATTACCAATGTTTGTTTACTTGCATTGAAAGGTTCGATTGCATTGTTAAGAAATCACCTGAGATAAGATATTGCATTGTAATTTCTTTTTTCTCTTTCTTGCATTGGTTTACTATTACAAATTAGCCATGTAATATGTGTTATTCAAAATGTTATTTTTGTAAATGGTATACTAAACTTTGTCTTCTAGGCAATCCCTGTTTAAGGAAAGTATTTAATAATAATAGTGCATTTTATACATGAGAGTAATAGCCAAATCTAAAAAATGCTCTTGTACTTCTCCGGCTTGCGACTTACAAAGAAGCTGGCAATGTTACAAAGAATACGGGCCGGAGGATTTTAGAGAAAATAATTGATTGGAAATATCTCAAAAAACGTTTCTTGATTAATTTAGCCCAGACGATTTCAAGTCCACTGCAACTTTGAATTTCGGTTGCTCAAATTGTTTCTAAACTTAGTTCCTAATTGGGTTGTGCTTTAATTTTCTTCTCTCGCCAAACACGGTAATAAACTATCAAGATTTGCTCTTTTTATGGACATCTTCACTCTAACCAACTTCATTACACTGTCGAGTTCGATTATGCGATCGCCTGTAGCGTTTTCCTTGAAAAAAAGTGAATGCTTTAAAAATAGCAGCCACGTACACAGAGAGGGGCAAGGAACTCCCCGGATGTGCAAGTCGACAGATGATTTATTTAAATTGAATAGACTGATGCTAATGGCTGCGGTAGTTCCTTATTTATCCGTTATCATTTGTGTGTGTCGCCCCAAGCGCTCCGCATTTCGTACCCTAACCTCACCTCATGCCGGTTGCTTAGTAACGTGCGATTGTTATTTCGAGAATCGATTTTTTATACTCCTCGCGAGGTAATATTTGAAATAGAGGTTTCACTGCAACAATACGCTCATAATATGTTTTCATTTTGCCGACATCATGAAATGATTTATGTTCTGTTTGTAACGTAGTCGTTTAATTAAACTTTACATGGAAATGTGAGTTTTGTCGTTAGCATTCTGTGTTCTAAATTTAATTTTAAAATTGGAACTCGTTTTTCATTGGCATGTATAATTTATTTATATCTTGTAGGAACTGAATTAATTAGATAGTTATAAATAGTAGCCTCAATATTTGGCTATAATGTTCCGCTTCAAATAAAACCTTAACTAATACTGTTGTAAGACAAAATTTAAATATGGACACTATTAAGAAATCTTGTAAACAATCATAATTTTCGTTTGACTATATGTTGAAATCCTGCTGATTTATGAAACAGGCAACATTATACCCTCACAAAGTAAGTTACATCATATTCTATAATCATGGGTGGTCATTGGTTATCATGCTTGTCATGGGATTCGAGGTTCCCGGGTTGAAAATCGGCCGAGAAATATAACTTTTAAGGTTGATAAAAACGTTTAGCACGACTTCCTTAAGGGGAGGTGGTACACCCTATCTCCGCAATGTTAAATTTGCTATCTTTATTTTGGATTTTCTCTAAAACTACCAATCCTAGGGCGATGAAATTTGGTACACCTATATATTGATGGTTTCTGTATTGATTGACATTTTTGTAAATGGATCAGGACACATACACATTATATTTTAACCTGCCATGGTGTACCACCTTCCCTTAAGAGAAGTCAAGCTGAGGCATAGATGCCGACTTTGGTGGGTAAGACACTTTCTACTCTCTCAACTTATCCTCTTCAGTGCGGAATTTACATTTTTAAAAATTTGGAAAAAAAATCGGTCACATAACTATTCTGAGGTTCCAAAAGTCCCAAATCAAGTATTCACAGAAATTCAAATTTTGGGGCAATTTTGACTCTTGGGGCCCCAAATTTAAAATTTAAATTTATAGAAATGTTGCAAGAGCGATATTCTTCATTTCTATCAAATTGAATTTCTTAAAATTTTCAAAAGTATTCAAGATACTGCAAAAAAAAAAAATAAAAGAAAATTATGTATAGTATATGATACAACAGGTCTGAAGAGGTTATACAGCCAGGGGCGTCACTCCTTCCAATAAAATTAATAGGGGGACCTCCCCTCTCCAAATATAATTGGTGGAGACACTTCTTGTGTTTAAAAAATAATTAATTTGTTTGAAAGATGAACTAGGACATAAGCCAAAATTGGTTATTTCAAATATGTATAGAGGGCCAAATGTCGCAATGAACAAGCCAATGACGCATCTCATAATGCCCCTCCTCTTCTTTCTACCTGTATTTCAGATCGGTGAATCCTCACAAACGATGGAGCGGTGACTTCACTTCTTTGCCTATGATACACGTTTTCCAATCCAGTTCAAATCCATCAACTATTGCGATCGAAGAGTAACGGCGATAAGCATTACCAAGCGGAAATAATATTACACAATTTAGAGTTCAATATCAACAGTGTATTCGACTGTTTTTTTGCTTAATATTAGTTAACGAATATATTATTAATCTTCAACATCTTCTCCATAAGCTATTAAAATTTGTAACGAAATTTTGCATCACAATTTCATAATATATCCACACATGATAATCTGTATACCCGATCACAACACGACACTGTATTGTCAGGACCTCTCCACAGAACTTCCGCGTATTCTTCGTCTTTTACAATCGACACTATCCGTTCTTGGAATTCATTGCCTACAGATGTCAGAAGTTGCCATCCTGCCTCTGCCATGACAGAGTTAGGTCCCTTCTCGGACGAGTAACCCAATAACCCTTGGGCCCAGAGCACCAACCCCTTCCTACATCATCATCATCATCATCATCATCATCATCATCATCATTATCATCATCATCATCGGAAACCCGAACTATCCTCAAGCCTTCACCCCAGCCTATTTCTAACTATTGCAGATGATAGATGAAATGAGGGAAGGTGGAGAGTGTTAGTAGAATGAGAGAGGGAAACGGGAGTTCTCAGACAAAAGTCCTCTGTGACGTATGATTTGTTCACTACAAATTTCATCACGATCTAAGACATAACTGAACCGGGGCCGCTTGGATGGAAGGCTAGCGCGCTAGCGTCAGAGCCATAGACGCGGCATAATACTGTGTAATAAAGTGTAATAGTAACAAGAACAGCAATAATAATAATAATAATAATAATAATAATAATAATAATAATAATAATAATATATTTATTTACTTATTTCCTTATATATTTATTTACTTAGTAACATATCTATCTATCTATCTATCTATCTATCTGTCTGTCTGTCTGTCTGTCTGTCTGTCTGTCTGTCTGTCTGTCTGTCCGTCCGTCTGTCCGTCGGCCCATCCGTCTACCTGTCCACCTACCTATCTACCTACCTACCTAGCTACCTACCTACCAATCTATTTATTTATTTGCTGTACAACAGTCAGAGGCCAGCACAGTACAAAACAATGCAATAGACAAGACTACAAAAAGACAAAATATTAAAATGAATATAAAAAGCAATGGAATATAAATGATAAGGAGTATAAATAAATAAATACAATACTAACAAATACATAATACATTAATGAGAAAAAAGTGACATACAATATCAATAAAGTAAATACTATACATTAAATGGATCTAAATTATTTCCATGCAATTGGAAATCTTTATGCATCTGCAGACCGGAGAAAGAGATTTGAATTTCTAGTATAAAAATTGTTTTGAAACTTTAATCCTTTTGTATGAATTCGAAGACTGATATTATTTAAGATCGATTCACAATCAATTTCGCCTTTAAGTCCTTACAAAAAATAAATATTCAAGATCTTGACGTCTGGCATATAGACCACAACAATTATAATATTTGCAATTACTCTCATAATTATAAACACAGGAATTGGGTAAAAATCGAAAATTTTCTTTAAATATTTTCCAATTTGACAGAGTCATGAAAGGAATGTTTTTCCAGACAACAGATGCATATTCAACTTTAATAGAAACATAGGAGTAGAAAAATAATAAGTTATAGACCTAATTAAACCAAGCTTTCTTATTGAATGGTTATAAATATATTGAACATGATTATGAAAATACAATTTTAAATCAAGTAGAACACCAAGATCTCTAATACAGTCTTTCCTAATAATTGCCACATTATTAAGAGAATAATTATATTTTAAGGAAGTAGTTTTACATCAAAAGGAAATTATAAAAGTTTTGGATTCATTAATTTTCATTCCTTTTTCATCAGACCATCGTGCAATTGAATTAATATCATTTTGAAGAATTTGACAATCAGCCAAGCTATTAATTTTTCGAAAGTAATAATAATAATAATAATAATAATAATAATAATAATAATAATAATAATGTTTTGCTGTTTTTGCAGTTTGTTATATGATTGCTTAAGTTCCATGAAGAGTAAGCCACGCCACTGAAGGGAATTCTTAACTTAGTTGATGCTTAATCCAACTGAGTAGGTAATTGTGTTTTCTTGCATTTGGCTATCTTGGTGTATCTTCTCTGTACGTGAAAAAAAAGTCGCAAGGCGATGATTACTGGAGTCAAAGAAACACTACATTACAAGACTGTTATTATTACATTCTGGAACTCGTCATTACATTCAAATTGCTTTCATTGCTGAAGACGAGAAATCTGGACTTGCCGGAGATGCTGACGTCATATCAAAATGATTTGTGGTTTGGTTCTTACAGCAGACAATTCTACACTTGCACGGGATGCACCCAAATTGTATAACTTAAACGTATGAATGTAGCTTTACAATTGCGTATATATAATATGAAAATATTAAGGTGTAGCTAACAGCAATGAAAGATGCAAAAAGAGTAGGGATAACTATGAGTTGAGAATTAGTATCGTGGTTATGTTGTGGTATCAAGTCAACTATTGTGTTGATCTCTGTTCGAGTGCGGTCTTGTTATCTTGTTTCTAGAAGGACAGTGGAAAAGCGGCACTTGAGACATACAGTAGATTCAACTTAGAGACGGTTCCACGAAAAACCGTAATAATTATTTTGATAAACACCAAATTAACAACTGTTAGTCTTCATTCACTATGCAAACTTCAACATAAACATAACGTTGGTATATAAGCTAGAATCCAATCCATTAAACTTGATTATTCCCAATAAGTTTAGGTAGGCATGACCACAACGATGTAAACTCAGAAATGTGGTGTGGTATGGATTGCACATTTTTTTATTCCTTATGGAGGAGGAGTCCGAAGGCTTACTCATCAGCCTGAGGCTTATTTGTGCTTACCACTTCTGTTCTGTGAATGATATTTGTCGCCGAACGGTCGCGCTCTTTTACGAATACAGCACGACTTAACTCGGGCTATGGTAATGATGATGTCATGTAAAAATGATAGCGAAATTAGTCTGAGGTCCAACGCCAAAAGTTACCCAGCATTTCTACTTCAATTTATTGAGGAAAAACTTCGGAAAAAACCCGACCAATTAACTTTCCCAACCAGGATTTGAACCCAGGACCCCTCGTTTTACGGATAGATTGCACATAATAATTATTTATATCACTGAATTTATTTCCGTTAAGTCTCGTCACGTTACATTATACACTGTGTCCACACTAAAAGTATACAGAAATAACAGCTTATATCGTAACTTGGATAAGATATATTAAATACCTACTTAAATTTCTTCTGCATTGTATAGAGTAACTGAACAAGTTTTTATTTCCACTAGTACATTTCAACATGAGCATCATTTATAGCTCGACACGTACCAAAACGATACTCAACCTCTTACCAGGTGTTCACCAACACGTTGTATCAAATCAATCAAATTACGAACTTTTCTGCTGTAAACAAATTTTTTAATAAATCCCCAAGCAAGAAAATCCAAAGGAGTTAAATCCGGGGATCTAGGCGGCCAGGAAGTTGGCCCACCCCTACCAATCCAATTTCTTGGGAAGGTTACATCGAAAACGTTTTAACATTTCGATGGAAGTGTGGTGGAGCACCATCCTGCTGAAATGTTAAACCTGGCGAAAATTGTGGAATAGCAAAGTTCTCCAGCATATCAAGGTACGTGACTCCCGTCACTGTAGGCTCCATAAGAAAGAATGGGCCAAATACTCCATTTTCGTGCATTTCCAACCAGACATTGAGTTCTGGCGAGTCCCTTTCATGTTCAATCACTCTGTAGGGATTCTGAGAACCCATTATGCGGCAATTACTGTATGACTAAGGAGCGGATTCCTATGTAATGAAATATTCCTTTTGGGTGTGATATAACACAATTAACAAAGTTAAAAATTTCGAACATGAAGTTTCAAGTTTAAAACCCAAATTTTATTTCACATAAAAACACATATCTTCACAAAAAAAAAAATATGTAAATACATGTTTTCAGGAAATCTGTTATCAACACATAAATCTTGGAGTTTTCTTTCATTTAAATAATTTTTTACAAGAACTCTTAAATATTTTAAAACTATATCAATTATATCACTCAGAAATACGTTATCTTTTTAAGAATTCTTGGTTGCTTTGTGTTTCTAAGCGCTGTGTGGTGTATCCGTGATCCATTTTGGTAATAGTATCGCCTCAAGTTTTGAGAACTGCTAGGCAGCATATCAGTGTTATTATTAGAGAATAAATTAACATGGACAAGGAGGAGAGATCTTTCAACACATTAGGAATATTTATTGTTGCTGAAGATGATTTCATTCCACGCTTTGTTTGTGAAACATAACAGATAAGAGCTCGGGTATGAACATTATTTAATTTAAACAAATCTTTCGCCTCTCACTCCTGTCTATCAAGGAAGGCAATATATCATGTTGTGATTCCCTGTTATCGGGCTTCTTCAATCGATATCCTTCAAGATATACTGAAAGATGGTTTAGAAAACGATTTGGCTTTTCTATTACCAAATCTAAGCTTTTTGTGTGACACCATAAAAAACTCAAAACATCCAAAAACCTGTTGTCTGAAACAGGGAGGTGCGTGCCGTGGAAATTAAAGTAGACTCACTACCAGGTTCAGAAGTAGAAGTACTAAGGGACAAATTCCAGAATGTGTTTGGGAAAAACAGTGGATATAAAAAAATGTGTAAAGTTGCTTAAGTATTGGAGGATGTGCCTATAAGTGAAATTGACAGTGTTCGTGTTCGTGACATTCCTCTCTTTAAATATGCACTCCTGACGTCCTGTGATGTGGAAAGATCGTTTTCACAGTATAAGTCATTGTTCAGAGATAATCGGCATGCATCTGTGATAGAGAATTTGGAGATGACCTTTGTTGTTCACCGCAATTCTCGGCCAACTACTAGCACTGAAGTGTGGTTGGTGAGTACCTAGTAACATTTTTTTTTTCGAGCTAAGTAAGGTATTTTTGTCATTAAAAAAATATATTTTTTTTTATATTTTTAGCAAATATTTTCGTACGTTTTAGCAAATAAAAAATAAATATATTTAAATTTTTAGCACATAAAAATCCGCTCCCTAATTATGACGATTAACTTTCACGCAAACGTGAAAGATTGCTTCATCACTGAATAGCAACAAATCGTCATAACTGGGATTGTATTAAACTTTTTTGTTTGAAATATCTCAAATAATAACCCCCTGAAATTAATGACATTATTTACTGTTCACTCTGCACATGTTTTAATATTGTAGTTATGTTGTATTCTCTAAATTCCGAAGGGACTGCTTTCGGTTGCATGGAATTTAAGTTCGGGTCTCTTAAGTCAGAAATATTCTGGTGCTTTATTTTTAACCGACACTCAGTCATTTCTGTTCTGGTTATCCACTAGACAATGGAAGAGGGAGGGGTTTTTCTTGAGGCAAATAATTGCGATCCTGTCTACTCGTTTTCGAGCTGGGGTCAAGAAATCATGAGTGGAGAGTATGCAGAGTCTCTTGGGGGAATCCGCGCTCGGACATGTCTCCAAGGAACAAGAAACAAAGATCGCTCTGAGACGCGAATGAGAGGCGGCATTGTTGCACCTGCTCCTCCGACTTCGGCATTAAACAGTGCTGAAATACATTAAACACGAATAACAACAGACAGACTCCTATGCGGAGGTTCTTGTCCATGTCCATCTTCCTCATTCCTTCGGACGGTTGCTTCCAGCATTTTCAACATTACACACTGAAGCTCGGATAAGAGAAGGCTATTTTATGATAGCTGGGAATTTCACAATAGCAGACAGACCTCGAGTAAGAGAGTTGTTTTGGAACTTCATGGAATGTTACTGTTTTAATTTTAAAAGTACAGGCTGTCCAAGAACATCAACTAGTTCTGGGAAGTGATGGTTAAGAGAACTATCATAAAACTAAAAGCATCTTATTGAGAAAATGCAAAACATATTTGTGCTCGACGAAAATGGAATTGGATTGGATAAATGGATTAGAATGTAATGTTAGCATATTAGACTTAAATTGGGTATGGCAAAACATCGAGGAAATGAATGCAACTTTAGTATGAAAATCATATTTAAAAGCAGCAATGATATAGCCCGACAATGACGTTACTGTGATGTAGTTAGGTTATATTGTTAATTGATTATAGCAGGGATGAGCCGATAGTAGCTCCCAATCATGGTAGAAGAGCTCGACCTTGATCACGAGCGCATAGCGCATCCAATGTAACGTAGACAACAGGGATGTTCATGCACATGCAGCGAATAAAGGCAGCAGTTATTACAATACGTTACTAAATTTCTGGCTATGTAATAGGGCTAATTATTCAGTTATTTAATATACATGTACATATATAAACAAATCGCAAAGGGAAAGGTTTTTTAGGAACAAAAAAGAGAAATAGGAAAAGTTAATTGTATGTAAACCATTTTCTTGTTAAAATCAATTATTTATTATGTAAATACTTCACTTCATTAGTTAGGAGAAATTAATAGAGTCTACCTGCTCGACGTGTGTGATCTCTAAGTACTTTCGAGTATTTGTTGTAAAAATAATAACAATATTGATTGAAATAAAGTATATTGATTCTGTGGTTGTGAAAATGTAGTCCTTACTCTCCAGTCGTGATTATGTAATGAGTTTTCTTAAAGTGATTTGTGAGATGCACGTAACACGAAAAAAAAAAAACAAATTGATTAAATTAAGATATTGAGAGCCATCGTAATTTTTGGGGTCAATCATTTAAGGGGATATGTATGACTTTTAAAACTTCCACAATTTCGGCCAAAATTTGTGAAATTTAAACTATATAAACAGATCTATAATAATATCATCTGTACAAAATTTGGTGCAATTAGGTCTAATAGTTTTGAAATTATATTTTTAAGTATATTTTATATTGACGTTACTAAAAAAGCTCCTTGCCTCAAAGTTTTCAAAATTTTAGTTCATATTTGCTCAAAATCCTGAAAATAGTTATTGGAATAAAAGTGAATTAGCATTTTGAGTTTAGTAATAGTATAAGTTAAAGTGCAATCAAAGATAAAATATTATTTCTAAATTAAAGAAACACGTAGTTTAATAAAAGTAAATATCCAGAAACAAGCAACAAATAAAACATCAACAATACATTTAAAATAAAGGAATAAAAGAAATCTAGATACTATCTACTGACCCAAACGTAAATTAATTTACCTTCGATGTCAATTCCGAAATGAATTTATTTCTCTCTTCTCCTGAATAATGCCTATATTTTATTTTTTTCATGTTGCGTCTCATAATGCCGTTTTATGTTGCTTTTTTTGCAAATGATATTTTTTTACACAACAAACACTGGACTTCATCACCATGTTCGAAGCATAAATATTGTATCTTCCACTCTTCCTTGAAAGCTTTAAGCGCTTCCGTTCCGTCATGATGCGCTGTGTTCTAAGATCTGTACATCCTTCAGCAATGTTTACAGGTAAAAGAGCTCCGCGCGAGCATAAAATACCTCTCGCTCGCAATTATTAGTCTCCATCGCAAGACTGGATTATAGGGTAATGAAAGTTTTATGGGCAAATTAAAAATATGCAAGAGTTAACACCAAGGAAGAACGGAGGGATTTAGCATGGTAGCGATTAGGATTATGAAAGTTGGGAATTACAGGGGAAATATTGGGTAAGAAGAAACAATGAACATGTTATTATGTATAGAAAAGCAAAATGATGAAGAGAAAATTCTGAAACTAAACAACAGGATAGCTTGTAAGAAATTATGCGGAACTGTAAGTGAAAAAAAGTAAATTAATATTTATTGTTGAGATGGCAAGAGAAAGTAAGTTATAAACTTAGGATTGATGAAGATTATAAATAAAATGTTAGTAGTTTCGTTTCCGTATTATAATAATGACTAGCTAGGGTAATGAAAAATGTTTTAAATTTAAACACACAACTATTTTTAACAAAATAATATGCCCTCAATGAGGGTGACCATAAAGATCCAGAATAAAAGCACTACAAAATAATTTAGAGATCACCTCTGTGGTGTAGGGGTCAGCATGCTGGTCTCTTACGCAGAGGGCCCGGTAGATTCCCGGTCGGGTTGCATTTCCTGGTTGAGTTTTTCAGGGTTTTCCTCAACCGTAAGGCAAATGCCAGGAAATTCGGGCCACAACATCCCTGAAAATCACCGGCCTCATTCATCACCGAATTCATATTCATAACAAATCAGTAATATATATACAGTCGCCATCTAGTTCACAACAATATAACTAGTCTCAACAATAGTACACAGGCCTCCGGATTTCACCCAAAAGATTAACTCGCGATATGACCAGAGATGTTAAAGCGAGTATAAATAACAGCGAGAAAAAAAAATAAATAAATAAAATAATTTAGAAAGACAAAAAGATTAAATACAGGAATTGTTTAGTAAAACATCCAGAAAAATGCAAACCCAATAGAATCATCAATGGCCAAAATATAAATGGTAATGTAATATTTGGATTGAATCCTTAAGAATATTCAATAAAATCTGAGACAGAGTGCTTTTAAAATATTCCATGTGAATTTAGGAAGTGTGCTACTCGCACCAAACATTTGTATGGGAGTGATAATGGAAATTTCAACTTATCTTAACCGATGGCTGTAGATTGGTTTAGATATCAATGCCAATAAATCCGTACTATTATTTTTCTCGCGGGGTATGGCATTCAAATCGTTCTAACCTATCTGACGATATTTTTTCACCCTTTCTTAACTGTAAATGAACACAAACGCTAATTAGGTGTAAATTTTTCTGACATTTTGTATAGGCCTATTCGATTTCCTAACCGTTTCAAATGTACATCATTTTACCTTTTAGGGTGTGTTTCCAAATTATATGTAATACGCTTTGTCAAATGTGGCAACTTTTTCATGAGCGAAGCTACTGTATATATACAGGGTGTATCAAAAATACGTGTACAAACTTCAGGCATGGGTTCCTTACACCAAAAGAAGGAAAAAAGTTCATATGAACATATGTCCCATAATCCTTTGTTTCCCCGTTATTCATTTATTACTAAAAGTTTGCGTTCAACGGCCTTCGAGGTCCAACCTCAAAACTTAATTTCTTTATACACTCATTCATAGAAGGCTGTGACTCGTTGTATCAGAAATGGACTGCAGATGGCGAAGTGTTGCCATGGAGACTTGTTTACATGTGTCATTTGTCATTAGTCTGTCTTCAACGTTGCAATTGTGAACGTGGAGTGAGTTAATGTGTTTCGTTCAACCATGGCAGGACGATATTCATTTCGTGAGCAGGCTGACATCATTTTTATGTATGGTCGCGCGAATGGTTATGGACACGAGGCTATACGGCTGTATCAGATGGCGTTTCCAGACCGAAGACAACAGAATCATCAAACCTTTGTTGCTGTGTATCGTCGCGTTGCTGAGACAGGAACCGTTGCATCACAGACTGGTGATCGAGGAAGACCAAGAGTTGTTCGTACGCCGAACCTCCAAGAAGACATTTTACACTGTGCCGAAGACGATCCAGGTATCAGTACAAGACAATTGGCTGTGGCAACTGGTACATCACACAGTACAGCATGGAGGGTACTTCACGAGCAGCTCTTGTATCCGTATCATATGCAACGTGTGCAGGGCCTTTCGCCTGCCGATTATCCACCATGGGAGAACTTTTGCCGATGGTTTCTAGCATAAATAGCCAATCCATTGTTTGTCTCATCAGTTTTGTTTACAGACGAGGCAACGTTTGGGAGAGATGGAATTACCAATTTCCACAATGAACACGCATGGGCAGATCGTAATCCTCGTGCTGTATTTCAGAGTAGACATCAGCAACAATTTAGGATTAATATGTGGGCTGGAATTGTAGGTGACTGTCTGGTAGGTCCATACGTTCTACCAGCATGTCTTACAGGTCCTATCTACAGGGACTTTATCCAAAACACTCTTCCAGAATTACTGCACAAAGATGTGCCTCTGAACATAAGACAAAACATGTGGTTCATGCATGATGGGGCTCCAGCACATTTTAGTCGCCTTGTTCGAGATACACTGACTGGTGTCTACCATGACAGATGGATAGGCAGAGGAGGACCAGTTCAATAGCCAGCACGTTCTCAAGACCTCAGTCCTTTGAATTTTTATCTTTGGGGGCACCTTAAACAATTGGTTTATGGAGCAGACATCCCGGATCAAGAAACTCTTCATCGACGTGTCATGGAAGCCTGCGAAACCATTCAACATCATCCCGGAGTATTTGAAAGGATGCGACAGTCCATGATTCGACGAGTGCATGCATGTCTAGAAGCAAGAGGAGGACATTTCGAGCATTGGTTATGAGTTTTGTGTGTTGGCACATTATAAGTGTACCAATGTGTTGAACAGTTCCTAACGGGGAAACAAAGGATTATGGGACATATGTTCATATGAACTTTTTTCCTTCTTTTGGTGTAAGGAACCCATGCCTGAAGTTTGTACACGTATTTTTGATACACCCTGTATATATACAGTATATATATATATATATATATATATAGCGAGAGAGAGATAGAGATAGAGAAAGAGAAGAATTGATAGGCATTAACCCTTAAATTGGCGAAACTTCATTTCTCACACTAGTTTATTAAACCGTGTCGGACTGTAAAGGAAACAACTATCGCAATGTCCATATTTTATATGTCGTACAATATTATGTACGCTGTTTAGAATTGGCCTGAGAAAAATATTCCTATTCCTATTTTGTATTTTCTTGTTTCTTTTCTGTACTATTTTTCATACATATATTGTTGTTTTCATCTCAAACATACAGGATATACTCTACATTGTTGATCATTATTAACACACAATACATATGAATTCAAATTAAACTTTCATAATGAAACTTGAAAAAAATACAATCTCCTGTATGTAATTATATTTCTTTCTTTCGAAAATGTAAGAATTGTAGGCTATTGTGAAATTTTAATTTTCCTACCAATTTTTTTCTATTGTTCTATTAATATTATAGCATGTACCCTATTAAACTGTTGTATCCTATAGGATACTTAGCGAATTTAAGGGTTAAGAGTGCCTATCAGGTCTATGTATTGGTGATTTTTTAATTAATTTTATCGTAAAAGATAAGGTGAAGCCTACCTGAGAAGCAGGAATGTAGCAAGGTCCGCTATTAACTAGTTTCATAGAGATATCTAGGGCCTAGTTGTTTGAAATATTATATTAGCCTTTATTATTTATTCTGATTGAGGTTCTGGCTGATATGCACATCTGTTATCAGTCAAAATCTCTCACTTGACGATATATATAAGTCAGAGGAAGAACAATAATTGCTTGGATGGGAAAGGAACTGGCCAGCCTACCTCAATTATCTCCTGGCTTAGTAGCTTCATGAGTGATGCCTTATTGGTGTCACTTATGAGGTTCCAACCAGTCGTTGGACTGTTGACTAAACATATGGCACTAACGTTATTCAGGGTGAATCAAAAGTCTGGAACCATATAAATATCTTCCATATGCTTGATTTTCGATTACTATAGGTGTTACCAGTATTTGTAAGACTAAATGCCCTACCAGTGACACATTCGATTCTAGCCCTCAGCAATCTCAAAAGCCGTCAGTTTGGATGCAACTTTGAAATTTTAAATGGAAAGGGGGTTATGTAGGTACTCAAAATCATGTTGTGAAGTTTTCTGAAAAAAGAAAAACAATGGTGCAATCTGTTTTGAGATATCTGTTTAAGCGTTTTAAAGTTATTTAAAGATAACTGTCGTAATGACACAAACATTAGTTACTGCATCTACAGATATTTTGTAACATGGTACAGCACTGAGGAGGCTTTGGAAAAGGTATTTTTATGCAATTCTAGTCTCACTATCATCTCCTCTTCTGCTAACAACGTCATATCATCTGCAAATCTTATGCACTTCCTCCTACTGTTACTCCTCCCATGTTCTGAAAACAGTTCTTCACTTATTTCTCCAAATAGACGTTGAACAGGGTAGATGATAAAGGGCATTCTTGACGTACTCCTCTCACTATTTCACTTCCTTCTGACATTTCTTCTCCTATCCTGACCTTGACTCGTTGTTTCATATAAAGATTACTGAACAGCCTCCTTTCTTTCCAATCCACACTTCTTTTCTTTAGGATCCCCATCAGTTTATTCGAGTCCACTCTGTCAAAAGCCTTTTCTAAATCCACAAAATCTTCTCTAGGTATCTTTCGCCGATTGTTCGTAGCAGTCCAATTGCATCTCTCGTGCCTTTTCCCTTCCTGAAGCCAAACTGCTCTTATTCCAATTGTCCTTCCATCTGGGAATATAAACGTCGATTCAGTATAGTATTTCATTAAGCTTTTGAATTTACTATACATTTACCACCCTGAGCGGAACAGTGCGATTATTATCGCTTTCATGACGCAGCGCTTTTGGATGACGTCACCGTATTAACAGAAAATGTGACAATATTTCTCGAATATCAAACGCATAAACGTTTCACTTTAAAAAAAGGACAGATACAGGCTTACTCAAGAATAGCTTGAATTGCTCTTTATTTATTCCATTTGCCATAGCAATAACAGTGAAACAACAGAACTTTCCGTGAAAATAAAATAATTTTCCTGACTTTTGAATAACCTATATATTACTACTAAACTATCTACCTTCCTACCTGCTGTATATAACATCTATATACTGCACTTATTTACATACATATGTACATGTTTAGCGAACACTACGTGTATATATATAATATATATATAATATAAAGAGTGATTCACGAGGATTTTCCGTCACTTACGGAGCTTATTTCCAAAGACATTCTAAGGAAAAAATGTCATATAAACATTTGTCCTAATCTCAATATTTTCAGAGTTATATTCATTTGAAATTGTTTTTAAAGTACCTTTTTTCTTGAGTTTTAAGAGTAAAAGAATATTACAAATAGAGAATGAACTATTCAGAAGTATCATTTCTTTAATTGACTAGTGTTCTGAAGCTAAAAATGTGTTGTCAGTTGCTTTGTACAGATTTTATTTTTCAATTTTTAACTAAATTGGAGATTTATCCTTCGAAGGAGTGGAAAAATTCAAATATCTTGGAGCAACAGTAACAAATATAAATGACACTCGGGAGGAAATTAAACGCAGTATAAATATGGGAAATGCCTGTTATTATTCGGTAGAGAAGCTTTTATCATCTAGTCTGCTGTGAAAAAATCTGAAAGTTAGAATTTATAAAACAGTTATATTACCGGTTGTTCTGTATGGTTGTGAAACTTGGACTCTCACTCTGAGAGAGGAACATAGGTTAAGGGTGTTTGAGAATAAGGTGCTTAGGAAAAGATTTGGAGCTAAAAGGGATGAAGTTACAGGAGAATGGAGAAAGTTACACAACGCAGAACTGCAAGTATTGTATTCTTCACCTGACATAATTAGGAACATTAAATCCAGACGTTTGCGATGGGCAGGGCGTGTAGCACGTATGGACGAATCCAGAAATGCATATAGAGTGTTAGTTGGGAGACCGGAGGGAAAAAGACCTTTGGGGAGGCCGGGACGTAGATGGGAGGATAATATTAAAATGAATTTGAGGGAGGTGGGATATGATGATAGAGACTGGATTAATCTTGCACAGGATAGGGACCGATGGCGGGCTTATGTGAGGGCGGCAATGAACCTTCGGGTTCCCTAAAAGCCATTTGTAAGTAAGTAACTAAAAATTACATCATTCTTACGCACTTATCACAAAAATTGTTAGAAATCATACGATTTTAGGAACTTGATTCCTTACAGTTTAATTATGCATACTAATGTACAGTCTTCAAGAATTTACAAGAGATGCGTGGTTTGTAACAATTGTTGTGATAAATGCGTAAGAAAATGTAATTTTGTAGTTAAAAATCGAGAAAAAAATCTGTACGAAGCAACTATTGAATTAACAACACATTTTTAGTTTCAGCATATTATCTAATTAAAGAAATTATACTCCTGAATAGTTTATTCTCTATCTGTAATATTATTTTACCCTTAAAACTCAAGAATAATATCATCTTACAAACAATTTCAAATTAATGTAACTCTGAAAATATTGAGATTAGGTCAAATGTTTATATGACATTTTTTGCTCAGAATGTCTTCGGAAATAAGCTCCGTAAGGGACGGTAAATCCTCAAATTTTTTACTTATACCTACGTATTTCTATAGTTTCTTATCTGGTTTCAGAGTATAGATGAAGGTCTATCGACAATGTTTTCAGTATGGGGCAATGTGCACCTTTTATTTATAGGTACTAAGCAGTACCTTAGATGAAATAATGGGAACAGATTGCAGAAGAAATTCGTATGTAACAAAGCGATGATCTGGTTTGTGTGATAAGCCGTAGAGATAATTTCGTGGCCACGCCTTCTCCGCAAGATAATCTCGTTTACGCTAATGCGTGTAGATAACGCACAAAACACAGCCTGCGCCCGCGGCATGCGATCGAAATAGACAGCCAGGTAATAACATGCGCTCAATCCAGGTGGGCAGAGGAATCTACTTCCGCAGAGGTCGCTGTTCCTCAACAGCAGATTTCGACACTTCTAACAACCCGCCAGGGAAGGCTGCGTGACCTCAAACAGGATCTGAGAGGCACCCAATTCGTCAGGCACCAAGTTTTAAACGGGGTAGAGATCCTGCATGTCCGCCAATGCTTCCCGTGAGCAATTAACACATGATTTTAATGTATTTATAAACCTCTTCATGAAAGCTTGCGGTTAATAATCCGACTAATTCTATCTATCTATCTATCTATCTATCTATCTATCTATCTATCTATCTATCTATCTATCTATCTGTCTGTCTGTCTGTCTGTCTGTCTGTCTGTCTGTCTGTCTGTCTGTCTGTCTGTCTATCTATCTCTGTCTGTCCGTCTGTCTATCTATCTCTGTCTGTCTCTGTCTGTCTGCCTGCCTGCCTGTCTGTCTATCTATCTATCTATCTATCTATCTATCTATCTATCTATCTATCTATCTATCTATCTATCTATCTATCTATCTATCTATCTATCTATCTATCTATCTATCTATCTATCTATCTATCTATCTATCTGTCTGTCTGTCTGTCTGTCTGTCTGTCTGTCTGTCTGTCTGTCTGTCTGTCTGTCTATCTATCTATCTATCTATCTATCTATCTATCTATCTATCTATCTCTTCTGCCTGTCTGTCTACATATCTGTCTATGACGATCTATAGCCTATCTGTCTGTCTACCTACCTGCCTGCTGTCCGTCGTGTCTTGTCTTGTCTTGTCTTTAGTGTTTTCTGCTGGTTTGGCTTGGCTTGCCTTGTCATCCGTCTATATCTGTCCATCTATCTGTATAAATCGATATCTGTCTGTCCATATGTCTGTATTCCTACCTGCCTATCTATCTAGGCCTATTTATCTCCACAGCTATCAGTTCATACATCTATACGTACATCTATCCTGTTTTATTCGTCCGTCTGTGTGTGTCTGTCTGCACAGCCATCTATATATTTATAGCTCTGTCTTATCCTATCCTAAATAGAGAACTAATGGGAAGTAATTCGTGGCTTATTTTAATGTAACTTCTCTATAACTTTTCTGAGAAATAACAGGCATGAAAACAATAGAAGACAACTTCGTCGTAGGTATAGAACTACGGAACTTCCGAGTAGGTCTGCTTATATTTTATTATTTTTATTGTGTATTGTTAATATTGTATATACCACTGCCACCGGGTGCTTGCCCACTTGCAGTGTGAATAAATACATACATACATACATTATTCATTCTTTCGAATCAACGACACTAATGAATACAATACTTTGTGAGAAGGAGACAGAAAAGAGAATAAGATTAAATGAAAGCAAGAAAGAAGTAACAGGAGATTGGCAGAGAGATTAAGAAGCCTTAGAATGTAAGGAAAGAAAAGAGGAAAAACAAATAAAGGGAAAAGAGAGAAGAAATGAACAGAAGAAATTAAGAACAAAAAACGAGAGAAAATAAAATTAGGAAAGAAGGATGTAAGAATGAAAGGTGGGAACAAATGAAGAAAAATAAAAGTTAAATATTAAGAAAGAGGAAAGGAAGTATTGTAGGAGAAAATATAGAAAAAAATAACGATAAAAGAGAGAAAGAAAATGAAAAAACGTCGGTGTCTGTGTACGTTGACACAGTCAGGTTTCCACGTGGAATACGACTGAGGGATTCGATGAGATAGAATGAGACTACAGAGTTCCTTAGTACAAGATTTTATTCATCATTGACAAGCTTTACATTGCTTAAGATATCTATATGAAATAATCTTATGCTACAACATTTATTTCGATGAAACCGGCTCTTGAACACAACTATTTCAAAATTACTTTCATTCATACTTCTGTAAAGTTCAGAAAGCGGTATTATTTCTGCAGAACTTGTAATTCCGATTCGAATGACACCAAAACTAACACTGTAGAATGTGTCATTCCCGAATTACAGCCATTGGCGCGTGGCATGTTTCCTCTCTCTGCAGTATACCAAGCCTGGGGGATTTATGCGGTAGCTTGAGCGACCTTCAGATAGCGGTCTCCTTCTACTCCCACAATTGATTTCATCGTGGACAAAAGAATCGATCAGTGGCATGCAGTATGTAAATTACATTTACATTTGTTGTAAACAGAAAATTAAATGAAGTATTTATGTACATATGCAGCCGAAGCACGTCTTGCATTCATTGTGAATGGCACGTCACTGAACTTCTGCGTTGTTTATCGTTTCTATCAACTTGTCCACAGCTGATTTCTCTGTGAGCGCGAGCGCGCTCAGAGAAAGGCTTACCCTCAGCCCTGGTCTATACTGTCGCTATCCCCATCAAATGCAGTTCGTGTATTTTGTCAAGACACTCGCGATGTGCAGTACGGGAACAACGTTTCTATGGAGCGGGTAGGAGTAGAAGGGAAGGTCGGGCGTGTGTCTACCGAGTTCAAGGCAACGATCAACGCATTCCCCTATAATTCGTAAGTAGACTTATCCGATCTCGAGCGCAGCTCTGTAGGAAGAGTGGGAGAGTGTCTGGACATTATGCATGCGCGTAATAGCGATGACTCATCGCTTGGATCGCACATGTCAGAAACGTCCGTCTCTATACTCTGAAGTGCAATTTGATTTAATTGGATGTCTCAATTAGTTCACTCACAGTAGAACTTATTAGTCTCGTCTAATTTGTGACACTGAATGAATTTGGCTCTCTATACGCAGTGCGAACAAAGACATAGTCTGCGTCAAGCTACCTAATTAAAATAATAAAGGAAAGATGAGTGAAGGAAAGAAATGTATAAACAAACAAGTAAACAATGAATAAATGAGAAAGGAAGGAAAAATTATGGAAGGTATAAACAAAGAAGAAGTTAGAGAGGAAATTAAAAATGGAAGAAAGAGTGAAAAATAAGTGAGGAAGGAAGAAAGAAAGGATGAAATAACAGAAGATAGAAAGAAAAATTAAATGAGAAAGGAAGTGACAAATGGAATGAGAAAAAGAAGAAAGAATGTACAGACCGATTATTTAGTCCTGGCAGCTCAGCGACGCGAAAGAGGGGAAGTAATAGGAGTAGTGGGGAGAGCTACGAAGTAGAGATAAGAGCGAGCGGTCAGTAGAGAAATGCTGTACAGCTTAACTGTACTGGAAACACACCCCTATACCGCACGCGTGATATCCGATCGCTCTGAATGCAAGCGACTAACTAACCCGAACACCCCTTGGCGTAACGTAATGAACTCGCTTGACCCAGGCGCACATTGTCGGCGACTGTCAGGACTAAATAATCGTACTGTAGTGATGTAAAGTAAAAACAAAGATACAAATGAAAAACGGAAGCGAGATACGGGAGATTGAAATGAGAAATAAAGACGAAAGGAATAGAGTAAATGATTACAAGGTAGAAATAAACAAAGGAACGAGGAAGGAAGAAGTGAAATAAAGAATGGAACAATAAAGGAAAGAGGTGGATGGATGGTGACTGGATTTTAAGATAAATAGTGAGAGAAGAAAATTATTTAAAATGCACGAATGAAAGCATAAATAAAGCGTCTTCAAGTAGAAGCAATTTGATATGTTATCTACAGAGCAACTACTCAAGTTCTGGCGTCATATTTGTCATTACGGAGACTTCCAATCTTTCAACATTGATATTCATGAATGGGCAACTCGTGCTCACGAAGTGCTAAAAAAAACCTTGAAAGAGAGACAGATAGACGGAGCCAGTCGCAGCAGTTACAAGTTGTTTGTAGTTTTGCTGCAAAAGCAGTTCACTGCCACGATGCGCTCTGGCGGCTCATGCAGATGGTCGTGATATCTACTCCATGATTTGAATTTCAGAATGACGCATGCTAGGCCTACAATAATTATAGTAATTTTAGACAGATTGTATGTAGCTTTGTAAATTAGTTTAGTACTGGAAAAACAAACTGGATACAACTTTCTCAAGATACAACAAATATAGCTGCAACACTTATTTGTTATTACACTATTTTTTTATATTTCTAATTATATGACTTGTTTGAAACGTACAACGCTAGAATTTACAAGTCTTTATACATTAAAGAGTATTCCTCTGTTCTCAGAAAGGTAATAGTCTGTATTTGCAAACAATCACAAATTCGAGGAAGTATTTTTTGCATGTCATAGCAAATGAAATAAACTTACTTCTGAGCTTTTTCTGCACATCGAGAGCTTTTACACTTCTTTCTTGTATTAAACTCGGCCTCAAGCACATAATGTGCAAGCAAAGAGTATATTTGGAGATTCTGACTTAGGTAGCATTACGAACAGTTCGATTCCTGATTTCACTGGAATCTGAGTGACGTGCTGTTGTGTAGATTTATAAATTTAACCTATAAACTTTCAGGATCTTCTATCCACTGTAAGCCAAAAGGATTTAAGAAAAATCTCGATTCCTTATCAATTGTCACTGTTTCTCCAAGCTTACCAGTGAGTTCTGCTGTAGGTCTTGAAATAGGGTCTTATATTTGATAAGATGTTCTTATCATACTTCAAGATAGTTTATAGTCAAAGAAAGTGAAGTTGTCTATGTTCTACATGATACTGCCACATTTCAAATTTATCCATAAATGCTCTTAGCTAGTCGATCAGATGTCGTGCAATTCTGCAACGTGCTAACGATATTCGATAGCAGTCTCTTCTTGTTGATATCCCATTTTACCTTTAGCTGTTCTGAAGCAGATATAGACAGTATTTCTTTAATAAAACCTTCACTGTGTTTATTTGTAACATAAAATGTCACGCGTAAGAAAGTGTAATAGAACATAATACAAGCTTTACCTCCCTTCTTAATAATAAAAAAAATCTTCCTCTTTCGACTCATCACTAAAGAGAAATTATCTTGGTTTTTCACTTAAAACGAGCCGCCACTTACTACAGACGCGAGCGAATTTGCGTCTTGCAAGAACCGCATACAGACACTACAGCTAAAGTCGCGACGCTGTTATTTCCGGCGTGACTCCGCCTCTTTGCTTACATCTTAGGAAGTGAAGGCTCTATAAAGTCTAGGTAGGTAGTATCGTTCGCCATTTTTGTTCTTTCGTTCCCGAGCTACCATATGAGGAATCTATTTGCCACACCGTTAAACATTATCATGTCGTAGCTCCTATGATAATAAATCAAACACACTGTAATTCAGCAAATAATTGAGCGGCAAATAACGTCTTCGTGTGCTTTCTGCGAACGCCAACGAAAGAGCCAAAATGGCGGGCGATTATATTAAGTATTTGTCGAGCCTTAAGAAATGAATAACGTCTTCATAAGCGAATCACAAGACGCACACGTTTAAATGTAGCCCAGCGTTGTCAGACACAGCCTAAACGGAGCGGAGCGCTCCACTAGGACTCGTTGCGTGCTCCGGTGCTTCCCCAGTTATAAGCAAGTTCACGCTCCGACTGCACTCTCTAGCTCCACAACCGGTTTTGGAGCTTACAACTCTGACACTACTGATGTAGCCGACCTGCAACGCGATTGGCTGCCGGAAATTAGAGCGTCGGGACTATAGTACAGAGTACGTTCTACCTGCACTGGGGTTATGTTGACACTTTGAGAGCACGAGTTGCCCACTCATGCTCATATTAGTTTTACCGCAGATCACATATAGATTGCCCATTCCTATGTTAAAATCTGTTTCACTTTGAAGAGAACAACCGCCAGGATCGCAACCCGTCCGCAGTAAACGAACACGAGATGGCGGTACAGTCGCTAATGCAATTCAAATGGGAGTTATGACGTGACTCCTTATGTAACAACTAGATGGCAGCATAGTAAACCTGACAAAAGTTGTTACCGTCAAAGCCTATAATGCAGAGCATTCTGGGTATATATGATCTAGGGTTTTACCGAGGTTTCGTTTATCGTATTCTTCATAAACCCGATAGCGACTTGAGGGAATCCCTATACCTCGGAGACTGATACTGCATTGTCACGTCACAAACGGCACGAAGACGGTAATGAAGACCCGCGTGATGGAGCAGCTTATTTGTAGCCGGCTGATTTTTAATGACCTCCGCCCTGTCTTTATTTATGATAGACAAGGCATGTAATATGGGGATAGGAAATTGCTAGACGCACACAAAAGAACCGCTGGTTGTTGACAATGGCCGTCCGTCTCACGGTGGGATATCGTCTTCACGAGAAGAGATCTGCAGACGTCTTACACAGTACAGTGACTTCTTTTGTTGTGAAGGTCGTTAGCAGGCGAAATATTAAATACTGGATTCTTGCCATGCGTGTGGTCGCATTTGCGTTGCCATGCGTTTAGGTGCTTGAACCGACGGAACCCTGGAGCATATGCGTGATGAGAGGTGACAGGATTAGAGTTACAGGGCGTGCCATACAAGAGTATGAATGGATGTCGTAACAAAACAATTTAAGTATTTGGACATGCATTTGCAATTAGTAATTTATTTCTTCTTAAGTATTTAACAGCAGCTAAGGATCGTAAGTAGGCTATGTAGTATTTTATTTGACGATGATTTCAACCGAAGAGATTATTTTGCATTAAAATTCAACATGGGCAAGAAAGGGTCGATCAAATTTTCTCAGAAAACACTATTAGGAGAAGGGTTCTTTTTAACGGCACGGCCATTTAGAACAAATGCTGGGGAACTTTCGGCGCTGGACCCTGGACTCATTTCGCTGGCATTATCATCTTATCTCACTCATGCCCACGTGCATCAACGTCGGTTAGTGTAACCACCGGTTAAAATTGCCACCTAATCCCTAGTTAAGCATTTTACGGTGCATCGACCTCAGTTAGGACTTAAATAGGAGGTTAACCATTGTAATCTCTAACCAACCATATTCACGCGGTTAAAGGCGATAACCAGTGATTAGTAAGCCAAGTAGAACAAAATGGCGGCCAGATCCACAGGTATTACTAGGGCGAGAGAGAGGATAATTTAGTCCAGAGAGTCTAATTTAATAAAGACGGAATATGTATGATAACTTTCTTGTGTTAAATTTTAACGTACCTTGTTAACATGTTTTGGCCTATTTTGGGTCATCTTGAGGACTGGTCGTTGTTGGTCTTCGCGCCTCTTGTTTCCTGTGTATCACATACACTCTTTGAGTCTACACTACGAACGCACCCTCACAGGAAACAAGAGGCGCCAAGACCAACAACGACCAGTTCTGAAGATGACCCAAATAGGTCGAAACATGTTAACAAGGTACGTTAAAATTTAACACAAGAAAGTTCTTATCATACATATTCCGAAGTGATACAGTGTTGAAAGTTGTGTAATCAAGATGTATTAATAAAGACCTATGAACAGTGACATGCCTTCTCTTTATATCCACTGCGGAGAGATTTGGGATTTAACCCAGTCATATTGGTGCACAATCTAGTCCTGAGGTAGAAATGTTACACGGAAAGCTCTTACCCCACCGGGAATCAAACCTGGGCCGACTAGTCTGGAGGCAGACGCGCTACCACAGAGCTAACTCGGCGGACACATTATTATTATTATTGTTATTATTATTATTATTATTATTATTATTATTATTATTATTATTAACTAATGGTGGTTACTTGAATTTTCTTCATTTACTCATATGAATATTATCATTAATATAAGCATCAACACAACTTTATGACGTTATATTGTAATAATGTCTCATATTTTTAGCCTCGTTTCAACACTTGACAGAATTTGCTACCTTTTACAGATTCCGTTATTATAAAGTCGATAATATATCGCCGTCTCGATCATTTTATCGCATTCCTATATGTAATTATTTCGAGAGTAATCGCTTCAGACATCTCACTTATCATGGATCTATTTGTAGGCTGAAAAAGTAATTTGTCAGTCTGCACTAGATTTTAAAACTATTCAAGCACATCCCTTTTGCTTCCTTTCCGATAAAAGAAGAGATAGTATTTCTCTCAACACAGAGTTTTTTTCGATGACTGTCATTGAGCAACACGCTTCATTCAGCAGTGCTCGTTAGCCTCTTGCAGGTTATGGTAATACAGACTTGTGCAGTCGACACGTAATTGCTGACGTAATTACTAGTTCTCAGTGTGGCACCTCCATTTAACGCATAATGAAACATAATAATTGTTATAACTTAAACTAACGTTACAAATTTCTCAGAAGGGATGAATATGTAATTGAAAGAATGAACATAAAAAATATGTAGAATTTTTTATATATAGATGAGATTATAGCATGCATGTCCGTAATTCTGCTTAGAAATTCTGAATAGGTACCAGAGTCTTTGATACGTCGTTCAGAATATTCCAAAATAGACGTCACCAGATGCAATTACGAAATACTTCATACTTAGAATTTCATAATCTGTTCCATTCACTACAAGTTGCTCACATAATTATTTTACCTCTGACACAATAATAAGGGAAAATGTATCTATTATAGAATTCGATTTCACAAATTGAAAGCAGTTTCTCTTTGTTATTTGTTCAATCTATTTTTTTATTCCTCTATTCTTTTTACAATTGGTTTATTCCTTGATGTAAAATTTATGGCGTTTTGTGACGTGTTATACGTCTAAAAACATCTAAAGTTGCAGAGCTATGTTCGTATTTTTTTTTTTGAATAAATCTACAACTGATCCAACAAATACGTTTTCCATTTTTTTAGCACGAAAATGACCCAACAAATAGGTTTCTCTTTTCTTGCTAATGTAACGGTAACTGACGCAACAAATAGGTTCCCCTTATCAATTTAACGGTAACTGACCCAAAATATAGGTTCCCCTTTACATATTATGTAATGGTAAATGACTTACCAGATAGGTTACCCTATCCTTACCAATTTAACGGTAAATGACTCAACAAATAGGTTTCTCTTGTTAATGTAACGGTAAATGACTCAACAAATAGGTTTCTCTTGTTAATGTAACGGTAACTGACGCAACAAATAGGTTCCCCTTATCAATTTAACGGTAACTGACCCAAAATATAGGTTCCCCTTTACTTATTATGTAATGGTAAATGACTTACCAGATAGGTTACCCTATCCTTACCAATTTAACGGTAAATGACTCAACAAATAGGTTTCTCTTGTTAATGTAACGGTAAATGACTCAACAAATAGGTTTCTCTTGTTAATGTAACGGTAACTGACGCAACAAATAGGTTCCCCTTATCAATTTAACGGTAACTGACCCAAAATATAGGTTCCCCTTTACTTATTATGTAATGGTAAATGACTCACCAGATAGGTTACCCTATCCTTACCAATTTAACGGTAAATGACTCAACAAATAGGTTTCTCTTGTTAATGTAACGGTAACTGACTCAACAAATAAGTTCCCCTTTCCTTACCAATTTAACAGTAACTGACCCAAATTATAGGTCCCCCTTTCCTTACTATGTAATGGGAAATGACTTACCAAGTAGGTTCCCCTATCCTTGGTAATGAAACGGTAACTGACTCAACAGATAGGTTCCACTTTCCTTACCAATTTAACGGTAACTGACCCAAAATATAGGTTTACCTTTCTTTACTATGTAATTGTAAATGATTTACCAGATAGCTTCTCCTATCCTTACTAATGTAACGGTAACTGATTCAACAGATAGGTTCGTTCTTCCTTGCCACTTTAACGGTAAATGACCCAAGAAATAGGTTTCTCTTTACTTGCTAATGTAACGGTAACTGACTCAACAAATAGATTCCTCTTTCCTTACCAATTTAACAGTAACTGACCCAAAGTATAAGTTCCCCTTTCCTTACTATGTAATGGTAAAAGACTTACCAGATAGCTTCCCCTATCCTTACTAATGTAACGATAACTGACTCAACAGATAGATTCGTTTTTCCTTGCCAATTTAACGGTAAATGGCCCAACAAATAGGCATCTCTTTTCTTGCTTATGTAACGGTAACTTACTCTACAGACAGATTACACTGCCAGTTTAATGGTAATTGTCCCAACAGACAAGTTCTTATCTGTTTTAAATACATTATCAATATTTTTCACATATTAGTCATTTTAAAGCAGTACTCTTTTGATTTTGATCTGTAAATATGACCTTATATCGCCAGTTTTTCTTTACTGTATTAGCACAGTCTAGTATATACAGTCACGAAGTTCAATACGTAGTAAATATGCATCTATAGATAGTTGCTAACCACTAGGATCATTACAAACAATGCGAAATAGTACCGGCATAATCTGTTGTTCCTAGCACCCTCACAACTCAAGCTCCGTGACTGTATAATCTAGACTGTGATATTAGTGTATTTGATCAACATTTTGCTAACATTTAAATGTACTTTCAGTAATATCTATTTCTGTAGATCTTGTAACTTATTTTTCCACAGAATGCCGCAGAATTGCTTTTACATGTGGTTGTATTTTATGTTGGTAGGAAATAATTGGTAGTAACACAATCTTAAGTAACAAAAATGTTACAAAGTTTCAGATTTAACAATTAGAATTTTCCGCCGTTATATCATAACGACTCTTTATTTTCCTTATTTATTCTCAACTTTATTAACTGAAGAAAATCAAATAAATATTCGTGTTAATAATAGAATACTTCGATCCCTGATCCGCAAACATCTCGAAATAACAACATCTCATTCCTTCGGTATCTCGAATTGTAATGACTGCTATTGTTTTTTGAAGTAACTACATTTCGAATCTTCCCTGCCCATAAAATAAAACTACAATAACAGGTTGATACAATCCACGAGACGAGCAAGCTGCTGTCGTGTACACTTAACTCTTAATTGTCTTATTCTATTTAATATAAATGCAAAAAAAACAGAGAGAAAGAATTATATTGTGACAATAACAATAACATAAATGTATTTTAGTATTAAATAACTTACTATAAGCGTTATTAACACTAATCATCAACAGTCAGATATAGTCATTAGCATTTTGTTTGTAAATTTAAATATTATAGAACTGCCCCGTACATAAATTCCACAATTGTAGTCTGCATTCAGGTTTGACTCTTTTATTTTAGTTGTTACTGCGACTACACGTATGTGTTGTGTCTTTCTTGCAGTTGAACCTTACAACCTTTCTTCACAAGGTTCTTGCAAAGAAAAAAAGTTGCGTCCTTCCCTCCCGCATATTATCTAAACTAACGAATCAATGGCCTTTGGGCGCCACATCGTTGTAAACTTAGGTCTGTTTAAGGACAAGCGATCTTCCGTTCAAAACTTGCTCTCATTTCAAAAAGAAGAAGAAGAAAATGGCCGTGAACCTGATCCTGCCGGCCTTCTGTGCGTCCCAGGCAGGCTTCAGGTTCGTTGGCAATTCTTCAGCAGTCGCTAATGAAAGTGCTGTATCTGCCGTGACGTGAAGCTTTGATGGAAAGGGTTCACTGACGTCTGCTCTGTTGGCATCACTCACTGCTTAACTATCTATTAGTACTAGCATGTAAATTGCCACACGGAAACTAAAATTTATTATCAGCTCTCGTTTTCGAGCAATTTGTCACAGAGGAGTCACAGAAAGTCGTGGAGTTTTACAGACGTTTCTTTACACGTACTACGGTTTATTAGCCTAATATGGCCTCACTCCATCTTTTATTAGATCTTCCTTTCGGGCAGCCTATCATTAGATTAATAATTTAATATTTGTCGTGGAATTCAACAATCGTCCATCAGAATTACGTAAATTTTTCATTCAGTTCTGTATAATCAAAAGTCGTCATTCTGACAATTATTAGACTGTAATGGAATGTTACGGTGCTATTACACACTCCATTAGATATTCTATTCATTGTAAGTTAAATTTGAAGGCTTTTTTTTTTTTGTAAAACAACCATAGTCCAAAAACATACATTTTCAGGAGAAACAGAAAACTATCTGGCATAAGTGTTGTTGACACTTCAAGTATGAAATTCATCATGCCATTTCTTGTTTGTCCAAAACTGTGGATACAAAAGTGCTATTAACAGTGTATTTTTCATATATTCATAGCCATCTTCAATATGCTGTTTTATTATGGGGGAATCATAGTTCATCTTTTAATATTTTTAAATTACAGAAGAAAGCAGTGAGAATTATTTGTGGTGTTGGACCAAAAGAACATTGTAAACCTTTATTTCAATCTTGTAAAATTCTCACTCTTCTATCGCTATATGTATTGCAGTGTTTGTTATATACCAAAATGAATATAGATAATTTCCCTTTGAACTTGCATTTTCACGAACACCATACGAGAAATTGCAACGATATAAGACTTGATTTATGCAGATACAAGACTACACAAAACAATTTTTATTATATGTATCTGAAGTTATAATAGATTACCAAATTCAACTAAAAATTTAAATTATGGTTCATTCAAATCGTTAATTAAAAGAAAATTATATGAACACAGTTTGTATAGCATTAACGAATATTTTAACTTGCCAATAATTTTGTATGATTTTATTTATATTGACGTTGCTATGCATAATGTACTTATGCCCAATCTATCTATCTAAGATGTTGCAGAAACCTGGGAAAACTGAAGTACATTTATAACCTTAATTATTTAAAAGTAGGTAACTATGGACAGCAGTTGTTTTAAGAAAAATACTCTTGTGGCTGAAGTGTGTCTGTCCTTTAATCTTCTTTTTCTTTATTACATTTTCTTTCTTCTCCTTTCGTTGCTTACGTTTCTTACATAGGGTTACTTCTGCACTTAAAGAGGACTCCATAACTAATACAACAATTCACGTGCCAAAGTATTTTTCACTGAGGTGGCTTTTGCCGCATACGTAAGAAGCAGTACTGCCAATCTACTGCAATTTAAAATTGTATGGATAAATGTTTCAAGATGATATGAATGGGATATTTGTAAAAATGCTACCATCGTCCTGACTGGACAATGACTGACTAGCTGGAAACTGCTGATATTGTCAATTATGAGAATAATTTATGCTTAATCTACATAATCATTTTCCCTGACACTTCTTAACCGCCTCCGTAATGGTGTCACTTGTTGAGAACTACTGGAACTATTTCAAAATTTGTGAATTTATTATATTTTTGGCTCTGACTTATCTCGTGGTTAGAAAGTTCGCTTACACGATCATAAACTCGTAGGTCAGATATCTTTGAACGTCAGTGTACGTATGTCTTCCTGCCTGTCTGTGAGACTGTCTACAGTGAGTTCTTTTAAACTGCTAGACAGCTTACAGCTTTTGTTTATAGTCATTATCTACGAGCCATTTTATCACAGAATGTTGCAATAAAATTTTTAATTAATGGATTTTTATTTGAAATGAAAAGAAACGCAATTGTGCGTTTAGAAGTACTGTTTTCTACCTTTAAACTGAATGTGTTAATTTCTCATTTGGTAGTACATCGTGATTCAAAAGGGATGGTGCAAAAGTGAAAACCTCTAGCGAGAGTGACAACAATGATAAACGGTTAATTAATTAAAATAATGAAAGCAACAGGTCTCAAGGTAGTGTGTGTTTATTTGCTAGTTCATGTCATCACCAGGCTTCGGTCCTGGGCACAGAAACGTATGAAGTTCAGAACGAACGAAGATAGTGTTGTGTTGGTCGAGTGGAATGGGAGATGAAGCGCGCCGTAACTGCGTGTCTCAACATGTAAACAGTCCGTCACAGTACGGCACAAAATATATTTCACCCTGTACAGATGCAGTATATACAGTACATTCCTAGTGTAGACAATAAATGTCTACCATTAAAGTATTAATGTCAGTTGTAACCTTCAATCAGGTGTCCCTACGCCTAAGCCTGTTACACGTACCGCAGCCAAGCAACAATACACACAACGGTAATGCACATTACGGACCCACCTGTGCTGTTGCAGTCACCCTTCCACTCGGGTCATGACGTCATATATACACCGTGTACTCTAAACCTCATACTGGTTACTCTGAGTCCCTAGACCGAAGCCTGGTCATCACAAATAGAGACATAGTGTAGTGCTACACAAGATAGTGACATCGAAGCAAGCAAGAGGAGTTTTGCGTAATGGAATTCGCACGAACGGGGGATCTGTTGTGACAGTACAGTGAAAATATAGAATTTAATTTGGTAAGAATGTACTATATAGAAACTTCATTGTGCGCAAGGTGAGGTAATTCGAAACTAGTGGCTGTTAATGTCCAAGGGAATGTCCAAGGAAATGTCCAGTCCGTCCACAGACATCGGAAGATGCAGTAAACAAGATACGAGCCGTGTACAAATATAGTTCTAGCAAGTCAACAATACAGGCTAGTAGAGAACTATAGATACCATAATCCACGGTATGGCGTATCTTATGGAAGCGTAATAATACCCTTCCAGAACGTTGGACCGGTCATGCAGGATACGACTCACGAATGTCACTCTGGCCACCGCGATCGCCAGACTTAACCTGCGACTACTTTCTTTGGGTATATCAAGGACTTCGTGTCTGTCATTCCCATGCCACAGAACCTTAACGACCTGAGGCAACGAATCACAAAAGCAGTGAAGTCAATATCCAAGGACATGCTGGCATGAGTTTGGACAGAACTGGAGTACCGTCTCGACATCTTTCTTGTCACCAACTGGGCTCAAATCGAGCTTTTGTAGTGCACAGGTAAAACTTGGAAGTTAATACAGTTGTGTTAAGTTCGTTTAGTCGTGGATAAATCAGGTTTACTTTTGCACCAAACTTTTTTAATAATCTTGCATGCCTTTACTTTCTTCTTCTGCTAATTCATTTGCAGTTTCCTTTCCACGAAAGCTCATATGAGAGAATTCGCTGTAAATGTATATCACAGGTTTCAGATAAACTAATAAGTTATATTTATTCCTGTTTCATCATGAATATCTTTTTAGCAGGGGAGATGTTATTTGTGGGAGTTCTGCTGTCTGTGAAAACCCAAATGCTTGTATAGTTTGTTCCAGTAGTCTTGGACTTAGGTGCACTATTCGAATTAATTCAGATCTGAAAATAGAGAAACGACCAGGATTCCTAATTTTAGTAGGCTATTATTTTTACGTTGTCTTTTAACACTATAGCTTCGTTACGTACATAATCTTTATCATCTCTACAGCCTTTAAACTTAAATATATTACAAATAACTGTTTCTCAAATGGGGAGCAGTGACTTCATACCGGCTCATACAAGCACTCACTCCCACTACTATAGAGCAGGTCCCGGAATCTTTTGAGTGCCGTTGGCTCAGCCACGGTGAATTACAATCGCCATGTCATATTCTGACACATTTGGCGCCTTTCCAAGCCAATTCCTTAACTTACACAATAGTGTAAGCAAGCCAACACTCTCCACAGGTCTCTGCTTTACATGCTTTCGGAACCTTTTCTATTGTTCAGTGACTGAGAATGATTATACCTAGTTGTAAGCGGAACGGGATAGGTCAACAGTTTCTTGGGAGTCCCATGTACTCGCCATCAGGGGGCCTTATCTGTCGTGGATGCTGTGCTAAGCATATATCTAATTAAGTGACAAAGCATGGATGAATATAATAATAGGATGCGAAACTGCGGTGAGCACTATCTGACGGAAGGGGGTTCAAATAAGATGATCAGCGCCCGACGTCGTGGGTGATGAACATTAGAACTACGTGTTGGGTAGATTACCCAGAGTTCTCTATTTATCCGTTCATTCGAGACGAACAGACGTTGCTCGAGAAGATAAGATGGCAGCCAGAAACTTGATAATGAGTGGACATAAAGTGATACTAAGTGTGTGGATAAGCAGTGTATGTTAAACAGTGGTGTTTATGGACGTTGTAAAATAGTGCAAATCAAGCTTTCAGGTATAACCACGATTTAAATCACACAGAGTTAGTGTGCACTCAATGTTGGTTGCTTGACAGCTGTCAGCCCACTTTGAGGTCTGTGGATATAGAGGGAAAAATTGTATCGGTGTCTGGTAGAGTTCCCGGGTAGCTCAGTTGGGAGAGGGTTGGTACGTTTAACCAAAGTCCCGGGTTCGATACCTGGCGCCGGAACAATTTTTCCCTCGAAATTATTCAAATCAACTTTACAGGGAGTTATACCTGAAAGCTTGATTTGCATAATACACGTCACTGTTCGTTAACAGAAAACCACAATTTAAGTTACACAGAGTTAGTGTGCTCTCAATGTTGGTTGCTTGACAGCTGTCAGCCCACTTTGAGGTCTGTGGATATAGAGGGAAAAATTGTATCGGTGTCTGGTAGAGTTCCCGGGTAGCTCAGTTGGGAGAGGGTTGGTACGTTTAACCAAGGGTCCCGGGTTCGATACCTGGCGCCGGAACAATTTTTCCCTCGAAATTATTCAAATCAACTTTACAGGGAGTTATACCTGAAAGCTTGATTTGCATAATACACGTCACTGTTCGTTAACAGAAAACCACAATTTAAGTCACACAGAGTTAGTGTGCTCTCAATGTTGGTTGCTTGACAGCTGTCAGCCCACTTTTAGGTCTGTGGATATAGAGGGAAAAATTGGATCTGTGTCTGGTAGAGTTCCCGGGTAGCTCAGTTGGGCGAGCGTTGGTACGTTTAACCAAAGGTCCCGGGTTTGATACCCGGCCCCGGAACAATTTTTCCCTCGAAATTATTCGTTGTAAAATAGTATTGTAAAGTAATAGTAATATAATAAATTAAGCTATCTAAGTAGTTTTTGCAGACTTTTCCATTGCGCTGTACGCTAAATACCCAAATAATACAATCCCAATTATCTAATCTTTTGCTTTATTTTCTGTCTCTGTTTGGTTATATTTTAATTGGGTAGCGTAAAATAGATCGTCTCTTTTATCTTCCTGTTGGCTCCGGTAAGAATTTTCATTGGAAGATGGTGTGTCATATATTTATCCTGTCCGGGATGGAAGATTTCAGACAAAATTTATCGGCTTGTCCTATCCTCCACTAGCAATGCATCTATCAAATATTTGTAAATTTTAGAGCGTCGTTAAAATATGCTACAGGAGAGTGTCCTCGGTCCAATTTTGTTTTTAATATATATTAATGATTTATTGGCAATTAATTTAAAGAAATTCAATGCTGAGATATTTTCGTATGCGGATGACACGGTTTTATTTTTGCAGGTAAAACTTGGGACGATACTTACTTTAATGCAAACAGTGGCATCACATTGATTAAAAATTGCTTTGGTTCCAACATACTTGTCTTAAATCATTCTAAAACTACAGCTGTACCATTTTCGTTAACATCTATTGGTATGAAATCTCCTGATTCGCTCTTGTGTTTAAAAATTCATACATTCAATTGTTCTTCTAATAGTTGTAACTGGCCTGTTTTAAATGAATCTCCTCAAGTTAAATATCTCGTTATAATAATCGACCAACATTTACGTTGGGATAAACATGTTATTTTTCTGTGCAATAGATTAATAAAAATTATTCACTATTTTGTCATTCTACGAAATTACTTGACTGGCCATACTTTACGACTGATTTACCTCGCATTAGTAAAAGCTATATTACAATACGGCATTATAGGATGGGGTAGTGTTTATAGTACCTCCCTCATGCCAATAACACTGCTACAGAAAAGAATAATAAAGATATATGCCTTAATAAACCTCTTGATTATCCTTCAGAGCTGCTGTATTCAGAATTTAAAGTATTTGCCTTCCATCAAATGTATAACAATGTATTACTGAATTGCGTACATAAAAACCGAAACATATTTAATTTATATTCACATAAATATGCTTGACAGTTCCTAAATGTACTACAACTGTAGCATATAATTACAGTAGCAACTTCGGTCCAGGGCTTTATAACACGGTAACATATAAATTCCCAAACATACAATTTGCTAATGCTCCTTATTAAAAAAAATCTATTAAAAATTGATGTTAACAGAAGAAATTTAAAGTTCAGTTATTGTGATGTGTTTTTCTTCTTCTTTTTCCTTTTATTACTTTTTACTCTGTTATTCAATAAAATGTCTTAACATTAACTTATGTGAAATGCCCCTTGAGCACAAGTATGTAACTTTTTCTGGGGGTGCTAGAGTGTTCTTATATAAAAAAAAAAGTCCGTACGTAACTTTATTCTGGCAATAAAGTACTGGGTGTTCAGTTCAAAGTGTGTCATGGCTCGCTGTATGCCGTCATATGGCTAGTCGATGAGCCTAGAGAATTCAATCTTCCTACACTTCCGCAGAGGTGTATTACCTATGTGTCAGAGAAGTTGCATAGCAAGTACGGCGTTCATTCTGAAGAGTACTTACTGGTATGTATGGTAACGCCGGTAGTGGCAGGAATGTCAACTGTTTGGAAACATGTACTGAGGTGGGTTTTTTTCTTACTGTCGGGATAAGACGATTACTTACGTATTTGTTGACATTATCTTCGACGGTCAACATGGACACAGAGCATTTGATTTGTATTGTGGAATGTTGCCGTACGCAAACCATAACAATTACCCTAGGTACGACTTGGCCGCGCAAAACACAGTTCGAAAGAGGTTATGGTAGCACACAGACAGTACAGACCGCCATCTGTTGCTACGACGTTCAAGTTATACAGTACACTTCTCAAGTTCAGATTGAACGCCTTGATTAATAGGCAACTTCTCTGACATAAAAGCTGAAACTTGCTTCAAATCGCTGACTCACAACAGTGACGTCATGACACACTTTGAAATGGACACCCAGTATTATTATTATTATTATTATTATTATTATTATTATTATTATTATTATTATTATTATAAATTGTACAATTTCGATGATCACTACATGAAATGCTGGATCGCGAGTTTTATTTTTTCATTTTCTCCTGGACTACGAATGTTTCCAATTTGATTTTTTTTATTGTTGTCTTTATTGGCGTTATGTAACCTACTGATCCTAAGTCACAGGAATCCCACCCATATGTCCACGAAGTATGTTAGATCGAGCAAAAATGTTGATGTGGTTCAAGTCATGCTTCGAAGACTTAGCCACTAAGAACAACAACACTAATAACTAACATATAATTTACTTCAATAGTTCGCTATTGGTTACTTTGAGTTAATCACCTCTTTTCATTTGAACCTTTCTCCAGCTACAAAACATAGCTGAGAAGAAAAACGCTTATTAAAGAAATATTTAGTAGCAACTTTACGGCCTTAGCAACCAACACGACCACAAAAACTCGTGAGCAGATAAATTTCTGTCTTTTTCTTCCTCACTCTTCTAGCCCATCATTCTTCCCCCAACCCCGTGAGAACTTTATCTAATTATCCAGGTTTACCTCAACCTTGGAATTGCCTCTCGGGTCGAACTCTGCTTCACGTGTCTACTTGAACGATGAGTTCGTTCATTTAATCCGACTCGATAGCAAACTAATAGCGACAGAGATGATGTTGAATTGAGGTTAGGTACGCAATCGATACGTACGAAGAGAATCGAGATCTCACAGAACTTCTCTCGTTGAGCTTGTTATCTCTAAAACTTACAAACATTCTTTCTTTTTATTGTGTCGAATCAGTGTATGGTTTCTCGCCACAGAGGATCGGAATATGATTTCGGAAAAATTTGTGAATTTGTCCTCGACAGAGCACTTGTGAGAAAAATTTTCTCAGTATAATTTCGGCTTCTCTATGCCATTCTCTTTTACCATTTCTGTGTAATCATCTGACATTAAATAAAGAATATGGATTACAATACTACTATTCTTTCACAGTTTATTAACTTATACATTTATTTTAGCAGTTCTTGAAAATAACACAAGTTCAGTGAAACCCTCTTCTTTTTCTAGAAAGCTCATGAGTGACTATATGAATACGTACAGTTACTCTTAAAAGGAATGAGACGACTCTTGGTCGTCGGAAGTTAAAGTTCTACAGCGCGGTTCACTCGATATCGACGTAGGCCTAACAATAAATACCATGACATATACAACAAGAATTGTTACAAGGACCACAACAAGGACAAGGACCAGAATAAGAATCACGAAGAAGATAGCCATTTAAGGCCACGATTTCACAACATTGCTCGAGTCACAAAATATCATTGCTTATCTGTACCGAATGGCAAATGCCTGCTATGGGATCTACATTCTGGACTGCTACTGTCGCTGTCTTATCTCGGTAGCTCATATAGTAGCGTGTCGGTTCCACTGTATAACCGAAACGTCTCGTGTTCGATCCCAGGTAAAACTTTTTTTTATTGAGGTGTAATTAATTTCTTCAGATTCCTTCGACTGTCTAATTTGTCGAAAAATATGGAATAATTTATGCCCAATTTCTGGGTCTTACAAGTGGGATGAACCTCGTCAAAAATATCTTACTTGGAAGTTAAAAGTATTCTTCCTCAAACAATAATCATAAGAAACAAAAAGAGACCTGTTAACTTAAAATCTTGTCCACATGCCATCAGCTTCTATTACAGCTCTAAGTCAATCCGGAATGGATGTCACGAAATTGTGGAATAGGTTCTGATCCCCGGCGAGATCTTCCCAGGTGTCAACAACGTGATTCCACAATTCGTCTCGCTTTCGAGGGCGTCGGTGGGCATAGGTGGCTATTCTGTAGTGACATAAACATAGATTATCTTTCGGAACTTTTCCGTAAAAGTAAATTAAATTCACTCCTTGAAACTGACAACCTTAGTCGTAGCGTAATTTTTCAACCAGCATACAAGCTTAAGTAGCACAGTCATTGATAAAATTGTTGTACACAGAATTAGACTGAATTTCTATTCGACAGAATCTATAATTGATGGCTTGTCTGAACATGATAAACAAATCCTATGTGTTTCCAATGTCACTGAATAATTTCAAAATATTAATTTAAAAACTAAAAAAGGGTCGTAAATGCTGTATCTAGTGATTATTTACATTTATGTCTACAAAATGAATCTTGGAAAAACGTATATGATACTGGTACTACTGATATTAAGAGTAAATGTATTGTATCTTTCACTTAATTTCAGAATTACTTCAGTGGATGTTCTCCACTCATTGTTGTGAAAAAATTCAAAAGTAAAAAAATGTAGATAACGCAGGGACTTAAAAATCTCATGTATTAAAAAGAAGAATCTCTATGTAATGAGCTGCAATGTAATGATCCTCATGTTCTTAAATACTACAAGAAGTACAGTGTAATTTATAAAAAATTATGAAAGAGGGAAATAGAATACATTTGAATAGAAAAGTACAAAATTCAGATAATGCAATTAAAGCTATTCGGAATGTTATTAAAGTTAAACTTGTAGATATTCTAAGAAAGAAAATATTTTTTCATTAAAACAAGTGATTATAAAGTAGAGGATTCCAAATCTATTGCAAATTCTTTTAACGTCTTATAGTATATGGTACAGAAATATTATTGACAACTTAAACATTAAAGATTTTGCAATTGGTTACTTAACAGTTGCATTTAATAATTAGTATTAATATATGTAATTAATCAATAACTGCAACATTGCTTTTTCATTCAATCATAACATGAATAAAATTGAATGCACATTAAATTAAACACTATTGGAAACACGTAGATAAAATAGTTAAAATCAACTGAAGGGGTGAGAATGAAATAATCCAAAGCCACACTTTTAACAAAAAGTGTTTTGTGTGAGTGCATTTCTTACACATATGGGAAAGCTACTAATAAAATATTGTAATAATTACTCAGCAAATGACATAGCCTAAGGACTCTAAACCTTTGTAAAAGTTTGTCTGTGTGGCTTAGGAATATTTTTAAATTTCATTTTAATTGTTAGTTTTTAATATATATATATATATATATATATATATGTGTGTGTGTGTGTGTGTGTGTGTGTGTGTGTGTGCATTTACATTGTATATGTGTGTATATAAATGCATTCACTAGATTAACGTTTATAATATTATAACTTGTAATTTTGCATTGTCTGTGATCATTAACACTTAATCTCAGGACTTTGTAAAACTCTATTTCAACGTTACTTAGCTATTTGAACATTATTTAGACAAAAAAAATCGTTGATGTAGACTGAGAATCGAACTCGCTCTTTTCTACACAACAGGCAGAAGTCTTAGAGAAGTCTTAGCGTCTGAGCTATTGAAACGACACGAAAGCTTTCCTTTCTGTGCGGAGTGTCGATCTAGTCATGAAGGTCCATTGTCGATTTAACTACACGATTTACGTATATATTTATATTTTATTTACGTAATATTATCATATTTTTTGCAGTATTTGAAGTGAATTTCGGAACGAAGGTAGTAACAAACCAAATAGCCTGCATTTAAGTAACTCAATATTCGTTATCTTGTGTATCAGTGCTCTGGTCTCCGATCATGCGCAGTATCTTACATCTGAGACTTAGGAATATTCAATCGTCTCATCCTTTTCCAGGGAAACTGTACGTTATTAATTTGCTTCTGCTGAAAATAAAATACTTTGAATTTTATTAAGATGAAATAAAGTTCGAATTCATTAAATACAATAAAGCTCGCCTTAACTGAAAACAAATTAAGCTCTGCTTTAAAAATGTAATTGAACATTATTTAAGATTAAATTTGGCTTTAATAAAAATAAATGGATTTCTACTTTATTGGAAAAAATTAATTTAAACTTAATGAAAAACAAATTAAATTAAGCTTCACTCAAAACACTTTAATTCCGACTTTATTTTGAAAACATATCAAGTTCATTTTCATTGAGGACAGAATATTTTTGACTAATTGGAAACTAATGATGTTTGATCATGCTGAAAGCAAAATAATGCAGTTCGTATCTATTGAATACGCTAGAAAGTGTGTTTTATAGGAAGTAGATTAAGTTTGAACTTAATTAAAAATTAAGTACAACTTTATTGAAAACAAAAAATAAATTCGACTTAATTGAAAGAAAATTAATAAACAAACTTTGTTGAAAACACATGAAAACAAATACATTAAAATGTATTCTAAACAACAAATTCAACTACACTGAAAACAAAGTTAAATTTTATCGAAAACAAATTAAATTGTACTATATTTAAGAAACAAAGTTATTAGTCTTACTAGAAAGAAATGAATTTCTACTTTATAAAAATTGAGTAAAATTAATCTTCATTGAAAACACTTAACTTTTGATTTTATTGAAAACTAACCAAGTTTGGCGTTATTGAAAGAAAAAAAATAAGTCGAATTTTATTGAATACAAATTAAATTGGACATAATTGAGAGCAAATCAAATTCAACTTTATTGAAAACATGTGAAATTAAAATTTATATCAAACGATATGTATATTTTATAAATATATAAATAATTCAGTCTTCCTCAACTTGGTGAGGTTGCCAAAGACAAAGAATGTTAAACAGTAACATTTAAAATGACATTAAAAATGTCTTACAAGAAATTTGTTTACAAGAAACTAAAATTTGCAGTAGATAATATTTCACATAATGAAAATTTACAAAAAATGCAGATAAAAAATAAAATAGATAGAAAATTCAACTGTAATATGAATTGAAATACAAATGTTGCCGTAAAATCTTCAGAGAACCCTTCAAAGCTATAATAGAAATTTCCTTAATTGTAATCTTCATCTTATGATGTTTGGGTGACGTATATGATTGTGACTATAATAGTATTTAATTCCTTAATTGTGTTGTTGGGACTCCAAATTTATGACAGAATGACACAAATTGTTTTGCTATGGTCCCTCTAGCTCCTACCATTACTGAAAGTAAATTAAGTCGGAATTTACTGAAAACAAATTAAATTGATCATACTTAAAAGTAGATAAAATTCAACGTTTTTACAAACACGCCAAAAGCTAAATTTATTTCAGCTTCATTACGAACAAAATAAGTTTGAATTTATTAAAGCAATTGAGACTTTACTACGAACACTATATATTATTAAAATAAATTAAATTCGATTTAATTAAAAATAAATTAAGCTGGATTTTATTTCATATAAATGAAGTCTAACTGAAATGAAAGTAAATGCAAATTAAAAGAGTAAGCATGTTTAATTTAATTTCTTATCAGAGGAACAGGAAGCTATCTTAATATTCTGCAACGACGTAGTTCTGGTGGTGTTAACTAATGGACTCTTATGCAAATGACTTAACTGTAATATCTTTTGCGGTTTACAGACCGCAATGTTGTTGTTGGGAGTATTCGAGATGAACTAGTTACAGGTATCTTCCGTTGCTTCACGGAATTAGTTGTAATATATCTCAGCGGGAGAAACTATTTAAGAACGTCAACTTAAAAAAAATAAAAGCGAAAGCGGTGAACAATGTCTGCAGTTTCGTTTCAATTAAAGTGTAGCCCGCGGATTCTTTGAAATCCAGTACACATAATGGTAGTTGAATAATTATATAATAATTACATATGGTAATTATTATGTCTGTTAAAACTACCATTGAACTTGAAAGAAAACTAATCAGTCGACAAAAAAAAAAAAAGGTTTTATGAAGTTAGGTTCACTTTCATTCCGAATTACATAATTCTCAACATAACTATAGTCTTCGATATCATCCTAATTTATATCTTGCAGAAATGTGGCTATATTAAGGTTTCATCTACTTTCCTTGAAGTCCTGTCAGAAATTTCTAGTTACCGTTGGGGAAGCTGTTGTACATAGGTACAGTTTTTTTTTTTTTTTTAATTTTTGTGTAAGCTTTTATAACTTATTATTAACAACAGTATCTTTGAAGTGTAAAGTATCTTAGAAAAAAAAAGGTTTCAATTAAATAATTTTTTGTATAGATTTTTTAAATTTTCCTAAAGTGCTACATACTGTCCCTAGATACATAAGGGTGATGTACCTTGGGACACAGGGTGATGTACCTTGGGACATAGGGTGATGTACCTTTGGACATAGGGTGATGTACCTTGGGACACAGGGTGATGTACCTTGGGACATAGGGTGATGTACCTTTGGACATAGAGTGACATACCTTGGGACATGGTTCAACATAATATTAATCTAAGTAATATTTTATTAAGTTTATATTTCTACAAAATACAGACAATTTACTGTTTTTTAATCTTTATTAATGATAAATTTTGCCTTTAAATTTAATGTAATAACAGTAATAATGTTGTTAAGTTTTAAAATAATTCTCAATTTTCTTAACAGAAAACAATATTAGGTTTTCCAATTAAATGAATTTCTTATTATCCAAGGGTGTATCCTGCAAATAACATTTTGAAAACATTTCTTAGTGCCCCTTAAGCTTGAATCTTCTCTTTGAGAAGGTGGAGAAATTTGAACACAAAATCCTCTCAAAAAAGATCAAGAATTTCTGATTGCTCATCATATAAAAAAAATGAATTGTCATATTTAGTAAACTTCTTTAGATACTGAACTTCAAATTCTGTTTCACAAATCTTCTTACAAATTCTACCGACAAAAAATTTATAATTAGTTTTTCTTTACTGCCACATGAATGAGAACAAAATTTTCTTCTCTTAATTCTTGTAAATTCGCTCAAGCAGTGTAATTTACAGTTTAAATGGCATCTTCATCATCATTATCATTACAACTAACACATTCCTCAGATCATCTGCAATCTCTTCTGAATTATATTTTGAAAACAGAACTTGTGGGTTCAACTTTTTCCGTTTCTGAACTTTATTCTTCATATTTCTCTTCTCACTCAACTTTCTGCTTCTTTCTTCTATTTCGGTTTTCTCTGGAGTATCTGTTCCTTTTTTAGGATTATTAATTATCCTTTTCCTGTGAGGAGAATATGTAGCTTTGTCGGGGTATGTCTCTTAATTTTTAATTTGCTACATGGCATTTCCACTAAAGCTGAAACCCCATAACAGTCATTACTAAATAGTGTTTTTGATTACTCATCATAAGAGTAACTTATTTACAAAAATATTTAAAATATAATGAGGACCACCTGAAGACAGTTGTCCCCAGGTACACCGTCCCTAGGTACATCAGGAATCAGTAAAATATATCTCAGCAAGTTTTCAAGACTGAGGTATCGAAAACAAACCAATGACCACATGGATTCGTAGCTAGAATAACAGGGTTTAAAAATATAGATTTAAGTTCTTAATCGTGTGTCTGAAGAATAAATTAAAAATAATTAATTACTTTGACAAATACTTACTTTTTAGGTTCAAAAACAGATTTTTTATACATCTTGATTACACAAATTTTAACACTGTATCACTTCGGAATATGTATGATGAGACTTTCTTGTGTTAAATTCTAACGTATCTTGTTTACATGTTTCGACCTATTTATGGGTCATCCTCAGAACTGGTCGTTGTTGGTCTTGGCGCCTCTTATTTTGTTTCCTGTGAGGGTGTGTTCGTGTAGTATAGTGTAGAGTCAAAGAGTGTATGTGTTCTGAAATTGAGTTGTATGTTGAGAATTTCGTTGGGGTGTGTTTTCGTGTGTCTATATATTTCATATTGTTCTAGTGTGTTTAGTTTCTGGCTTTTTGTTGGATGTGTAGTATTTCCATGTCTGTGTTGATGTCTCTGTGGGTGTGGTTAGCATTTGTGATTAGCATTGCTTATTTTGTCAATACAATGCCAGGTCGCCGCATATTACAACACAGAATACAAGGGAGATAAACCGCTTCCTTTAGGATTGGGATAAATCTCAATTTATCCAACAAGTATCGAACTTAGGTCCGCTGCATTATAGGTACAACTTTACCTATTGTGTTACATCAGCCTTGAATAAGAATAATATGTATATTTACATAATGAAAAGAAGACAAAAGAAAAGACCTAAGAAAAATACTGCGCTGGAAACCAACATCATTAGTAAATATGCTGAAAGCATTCAGTACATAATATTTCAGACACTATATAATTTTGCATTGTTATTCAACCGGTTTCACATAAATAATATGTTGTTCAATAAATGAAGTGAGTGTAAACAAAATAACAGCGATTTAGCGTGCGGGCCACGTCTTCTCTATGGGGCACTCGTGAGTCCAGCATCCTTGAGAGCGCTGTTTCAAGTTCCGATTTCCCAAAATGTTGGAGTGATAAAAACATTGGCGTGCATCCTCTAGGACACTGACTGGTAATGGCGGTGGACAACTAGGTTCATATTAATCCTTTCATGCTCACTGATCCTGCAACCGGTCTCCTACTTAATCCTCAGCACAAAGTCATTCTATTAACGTCAAAAGAAATGTAATCCTTTGATGCATTATCTTCGATCAACAATAAGCAGTCTCCTTCTGTCGTCTACTGTCTGTCAGTATACGGCTAACAACCATACTAACCTGAGAAAACACAGAATAAAGTCAAGCGAAGAACTCTGAACTAACGTGAAAAATTCTATGAGAATTCAACTATTTCTTCCAGAGTTGGGAAGTTACGCTTAAAGAATTGATTTCTACAGGACTCGTAAAATACACATAAATGCGTAATGTAAAAATGTAATAAATTCAAAACTTATTTATGCTCGACCATGCCGAAATGCAGTAATTATACACCTGGTAGCAGCCCCTTAAATGGGTTCAGTGTTCCACCAATCAGAAAATACCATTGTAGCAATATGAAAGCGCAAGTAGGCCTATCGATTATTCTCGGATATGCAATCGAAAGGCAACTAGCGCGAGAATAAACAATATTAAACTCAGTCGAAAAAAACAATACACAAATTAACATCAATTCACCGTCATCTTCCAGTCTTTCACAAAGCACATTCCCACAAATTCATTTCACCAATTGCACAATAAATCACCTATATTTGAAATAAAGTCAGTTCTGTTACTATAATAATTAGTGTTAATTATAAATAATATTCAAATAAGTTCAATTTGTCATCTCGTTTTTCAATGTCTAATTCAATTTCAAGGTTATGTCAAGATTAATGTTTATTTTACTCTCTAGATTATATCAAGATCAATGTCGACATTTGTTTCTCGGAAAAAATCAATATTTTCGCGTCTGCGCACATCTCACAATTTACGAGGTATTGCACAAGGTCAGTTCCGCTCCTCAGTCAGATAAGAATAACATGAATACTTATGAATAATTTCAAGTTAGAAATATGGTCGAGCATAAAACGTCGTATGAAACTTGACTATAATGGTAATTACGGCGCTCGTATGAAAATTATGAAACTCGCTTACGCTCGTTTCATAAACATACTCGCGTCTTAATTATTACCATTATAGGCTCGTTGCATAATGTACTATTATAATACATTACCTATAAATAAACAGTGTTAAAATGTTATATTATGAGTTCTCAGACTACCAGCGTGCATTACTTTCGGTAACTCATTCCAACTCTTTATATTAAATACCTATTTAGGCCTATTTGTTCTATCCTTTGAAACGACACCACACAATGTTTCCTCATGTTGCTTAGTTACTCGTTACACTAATACAGATCTCAGAGTTTACTAGTCATCGAAGTCTGCCGACGGTCTTCATCGTGTGAATTTGTTATTGTTTTTCCCATAGTTCCTTTATTATTATTTTTTGTAGTGGGTTATTTTATCAACATCTTAGGTTATTTAGTGTCTCAATCAAATTGGGTGATAATGCAGGTGAAATGAGTCCGGGAGTCCAGAGCCGATAGCTACCCAGCATTCGCTCATGTTGGGTTGAGGGAAAACCTAGGAAAACCTCAACCAGATAACTTTCCTCGACCGGAATTCGAATCCGGGTCACCTGGTTTCATGGTTAGACGCACTAACCGTTACTCCACAGGTGTGGACCCCCACAGTTCCCATCGGCTTCTTTTGTCTTTATATAATTTTGCCTACCTCCTAGTATCATTGTGGTAATGGATAGTGTCTTCGTGAGTAATGCCGACTTCATTTATTTTCCTTTATCTGCTGAAATCGTCATGTCCAAAGAGGCCAATATTAAAAGAGAAAAAACAAAATTGGTTGTCGTTCTGAGAACTCTGAACACTTTCCCAGAGTCGGCACCTTTAACTTTTACTATAAACTTTTGAGATTGTTTGTGATCATATTGTGATCTAATACCCTAGTTTCATAATCGTCCATTATATGTACTTGCATTACATTTCATCACTCAAATTATTATAAACAAATAGTGAGTTGCTTAAGTTCAGCTCTAATGATTTGTCTTTTTAATTTATATTACTTTTCATTGTCTATGCGGATGACGTGAATATGTTAGGAGAAAATCCACAAACGATTAGGGAAAACAAGGACATTTTACTTGAAGCAAATAAAGCAATAGGTTTGGAAGTAAATCCCGAAAATACAAAGTATATGATTATGTCTCGTGACTAGAATATTGTACGAAATGGAAACATAAAAATTTGAGATTTACCTTTCGACGAGGTGGAAAAATTCAAATATCTTGGAGCAATAGTAACAAGTATAAATGACACTCGGGAGGAAATTAAACGCAGAATAACTATGAGAAATGCCTGTTATTATTCGGTTGAGAAGCTTTTGTCATCTAGTCTGCTGTCAAAAAATCTGAAAGTTAGAATTTATAAAGCAGTTATATTACCGGTTGTTCTGTATGGTTGTGAAACTTGAACTCTCACTTTGAGAGAGGAACAGAGATTAAGGATGTTTGAAAATAAGGTTCTCAGGAAAATATTTGGGGCTAAGAGGGATGAAGTTACAGGAGAATGGAGAAAGTTACACAACGCAGAACTGCACGCATTCTATTCTTCGCCTGACATAATTAGGAACATTAAATCCAGACGTTTGAGATGGGAAGGGCATGTAGCACGTATGGACGAATCCAGAAATGCATATAGAGTGTTAGTTGGGAGACTGGAGGGAAAAAGATCTTTAGGGAGGCCGAGACGTAGATGGGAAGATAATATTAAAATGTATTTGAGGGAGGTGATATGATGATAGAGACTGGATTAATCTTGCACAGGATAGGGACCGATGGTTGGCTTACGTTACAATGAACCTCCGGGTCCCTTAAAAGCCATTTGCAAGTAAGTAAGTATTACTTGCTTTCATTTTGTAGAAGTGAGTGCCGAAAAATAAAAAGATCGGAGTGTGACTGTGTCGAGACATGGTCGGGGATTTATGTGACTTAAATCGACCGATCTAGACGAGATATTTCGTTTGTCACCAAAATCAGCGCGCTAGCACACAGCACTAGTGAGATAAACTGCCCTGAAAATTTCAGCCACGCCCAAAATGGCTGCCAGTCGCCGTGGGTCCCCACCCGTGCCTCGCTCCACTCAAGGTCATGCTCGCTTCATAGTCGTATACTCGACCGAGCATTTATTTCAATCGTGTTATTAGTCACGAAGTTAGTGTCGGAATGGATCACCTTGGAAACGCTACATCGCCGTTTCCGTCCTGGTACTCCACTTATCGATCAGATTTTAAAGAAATATACAGTGTATGTCCCTTTAGATAACTCTGGAGCGCTGAACGAATTGCCATAATACATACATACTGTAGACCTGTATCAAATACTATTCTATCTTGGGAGAGAACCAAACTTTCTTTCTTCGATGTGCAAGGACTGTCTTGCGTTTTGAACTAAATTGATTGCTTAGTGTATTGTGAATTTTCGAACAAAAGCATTTGAAAAGTATATCATAAATAGTTTTTATTATAACTTTTTTGCAAATGGCGGTATTATTAGTTACTGCATGAAATGGTATTAGATTACTGTGAGCAGTTCGCAGAACTTCTTGTTTGGAAGACGTGCTCCTGCGGTGCTGAACACGAGTTGAATGAATGCATCACGGAAGTGAGCAGCGTGACAGATGCTCATTGGAAGCTGCTTGCTGCGATGATTAATGATACACGAATTAATTTAATCTTAATCAAAACCAACACAAATACAAAGGGAAGCACTGAATTGTGGGTTTAGAGCTCGAGTCAGATGTACAGCAGAGCCCAGAGGAGTTTCAAAGATAGGCCTATTAATTACAGAAGTAGACTACTAATTGTTCCTGTGCTACGAATCATTACGCTGGATATTCCTTTGTAAAGAAGTGGATGAGTGAATTTGTAAGTTTTGTATTATTTGTAAATAGGTCTGTATGTGCTTATATAAGTGTGTGAGTGACGGAGTGAGCTTATGGGTGTGAGTTACATGCATGCTAGAGATTATGAGTGGGTTGGGGTGAATTTATGAGTGTAACCCTGTGCTGTAGTTGAAAACAAATTTTAGAGGGTACTGTTGGAATCTCCTTGATCAGCCTAGACTGTATAGACTCGTACTGCACTTCTTTTCCAAAGTTACTTCTTCGTCATGCTGTCTCCTCTGCAGACCTTCTTCGAGATCGTAGACACAATTGTATATAAAGCAAGAAATTAAACGCTGGCACTTTTTAAGAACAAAACCCAAGGAACTCTTTTATTAGAAGAGCATTTCTTTTCTTACTGCAGTAGGCTAATGCTGATTCACATTCTTTAGCTGAAATTTGAATAGAATCTATAATATGTAACTGGATTCAAGATATATGAACGCATGAAAAGTAACAATATTTCCCTCCTCCAGCAATCTGCTAGCATTACGCCTGAGCGAGTTTTAAAACTAGCGAATGACTGTAGCAGAATTCTTGAGGCGCCACATCATAAAATTAGTGTTATGCGAAGGTATCTACGCAAGTTTTGAAATCAGTGAATCAGTTTAGCAGATTTCTTGAGACGCCATGTCATAAAAGTAGTGTTAATTAGGCCTACTTATAGAAATACCATGGCAGTATGGAAGCAAATTGAAATTAACAAAATATCACAACTAGTCTTGAAATGCCAGACCATGGTTTTCGATAAATCAACGAATGGACTAGCGTTTAAGGAAAGGATATGAGATATCAGCCGCTACTTTTATGCTACATATAAAATTCGAAATGTTTATCAAATAGCTAACATCCTCCATTTCAAAGTATATTAAAGTTTTATTTAAACATAATTAATATATTTTCGAGTCTATATTTTTTCCGGTACGGTAACAGCGAGTTTTTAATTTTAGACGGTACGGCGTACGAGTGTGAGTGGGCTTATTTGTGAGCATTACATTTCTGAGTGAGAGAGTGTATGCGTAAGTAGTTGTATTAATACGTGAAAGTGCGTGAGTGAGTACGTATTTGAGTGGTTGTATGAGTGTGTTAGAGAAAGTATCGGTGATTGAATGACGTATTATACAAGGAAATTTATGCATTGTGTGAGTGTATAAATTAAAACATTCAAACCAACACAACTATAGACTAGTTTAATTCCCCCATGCAGGAAACGTATTCTTCGTGCCGGTGTATCCCTCATACAGCGCAGAATTTTTTTCCCAAACTGTAAGGCGAATGTTGAGAATTAGCACGTTGAATCCTCGGACTCATTTCGCCAAATACCATATAATTATCATAGAGGGGAGTCATTATTAAAATTGTTTACAATTGAGGCTGTTAGAAGCAAAGGGATGTAAGTAATATTTCTAAAAAAAATGATTTAGCTGAAGTGAATCCAGGATAAACTAAAGCATTTAAAATTTAGGTGGTAAAGGGATATATATTTTAACCACATCACACATTAACATTTTAAATTAAAACTTCACGGAATTTACGAAAGCTTAGTAACTTTTAATCACATTTTCTCGAAAATAACTTAAGTGCACTTACACCCCTTTGCTTCTGACCGCCTCAATTTACATTAACGATATTTAAAATTTTATGTAGGCCTATTATTATTATTATTATTATTATTATTATTATTATTATTATTATTATTATTATTATTATCAGCTGAGTTTTCACAGGGAATATAGAACTAGAACGTTCGCGACAACATCGTCACGCTACGGCTGCGAAGAAACATTTGCCAGTGTGAAATTTTCACTAACCTCGCTAGAATCACTACGCGACTGCTGAAAAATTGAGTTTTGCAGTCATTTAGACATATCAAAGAACCCGGAACGATAATGTGAAGTTTATATTAAAAATAGTCCTATGAACTGTCAAATATACAAAACGTTAAACGACCGTTTCACAAGAAAGTCAGAACTCAAACTAATGAACGGTTGAATACCGCTCTTAAAATGAGTTTAAAATCGACAATGCACAATATTTAACATCTACATTGTCAACTGTCAAAACAATATGTTTAGTATGTCTCACAAGTTAACCCCTTCAGGCCTGATGTACATTATAGTGTATATTGTTTCTTTTTTCTTTTTTTGGAATGTCTTCGACACTTTTAAATAGTTTGAAAAATTCAATGTGATAGAAATGGAGAATATTATTTTATAAATTTCTATACCTGAATTAAAAATAAAATTTAAAATTTTGGGACCACAGGGATCAAAATTATCTTCAAATTTTTATTTTCTGTGAAGACTTGATTTGGGAATTTTGGATCCCCAGAATGATTATATGACCAGTTTTTTTTTTCAATTTTTTTAATATAAATTCAGAACTGAAGAGGTTAAATTTCATACTGTGTCAGCTTCAATTTATTACAAGGTCAGTACTAGGCGGTAGGTATATGTAATAAAGATAGCAGTGTTATAATTCGAACATGCCGCGGCATCAAGCACAAGGATTATATTGAAGGAGGTATAGGAGGACTATGCCTTTGTCGATGTAGATTTTGGTACTCTTATAGTGAAAAATTAGGGAATGGGAAACGATTATGGCTAAAAAAAATACTCAAATCTAAATATGTCATTTTTTCAAAAAGTTCAAAAGGGATTCAAACCCGGTAAACACTCCTTGCGTACACCCCTGGCTATCACTAATTCTACCTCAAAGGGTGCGGCGCATTCAGGATATAGCCTAAACACAAAACCTAAATCTAGTCGTAGCTGCTGCGTTCACCACGACCAACTTTCATGGGATTTCAAGTTGAAGTAGTCTCATTCAAATATCTTGGAGCAACAGTAACAAAATATAAAAACACTCCGGAAGAAATTAAACGCGGAATAAATATGGGAAATTCATTTTATTATTCGGTTGAGAAGCTTTTGTCATCCAGTCTGCTGTCAAAAAATCTGAAAGTTAGAATTTATAAAACAGTTATATTACCGGTTGTTCTGTATGATTGTGAACTTGGACTCTCACTTTGAGATAGGAACAGAGATTAAGGGTGTTTGAGAATAAGGTTCTTAGGCAAATATTTGGGGCTCAAAGGCATTAAGTTACAGGAGAATTGAGAAAGTTACACAACGCAGAACTGCATGCATTGTATTCTTCACCTGATATAATTAGGAACATTAAATCCAGACGTTATGATGCGCAGGACATGTAGCACGCATGGATGAATCCAGAAATACATATAGTGTGTTAGTTGGGAGACTGGAGGGAAAAATACTTTTGGGAAGGCCTAGTCGTAGATGGGAGAATAATATTAAAATGGATTTGAGAGAGGTGGGATATGATGATAGAGAGTGGATTAATCTTGCACAGGATAGGGGCCGATGAGGAGCTTATGTGAGGGTGGTAATGAACCTGCGGGTTACTTAAAAACCATTTGTAAGTAAGTCCCATGTGTCAAGTAATGAAAGGGAATCCCTGCAACTAGGAATGCGCTAAACAAGAAGCAGGTTCTCGCAGATTAGCTCGGGGTGCATTCAGGCAGGTGCTCGGAATGCGCTTTCGTGATAGCCCCAGGTGCTTCACTTCACTTTCCTTCGCCGAGGAACCCTCAGGGAAGAGGATGCTGCTGCGCCTAGAATAGCAACAGTAGCGCCTGCGCTGCCTTCAATTTTCGGTACAACTTTTTTTCCTTTGCGAACTACAGGTTTGCAACAAGTTGTTCCCAAAAAGAAAGTAAACAAGTATTACACATTAGAGCTCGTAAAGATATTTTATGGCCGTCAAGTTTTTGTATGTTTTCACTCACAAACTCGACAATCAAGTAAAGGTTATGTTCAGAATTTTCCCATCTTCATTTTTAATAACACCATCATCATATCATCATCATCATCATCATCATCATCATCATCTTGTAGTATTGGTAGTGTTTGACTGATGCTTCCTCACTTTTGTGATGGTCATGAACCAACATTACAAATATCAAATAGTGGGACTGATGATCATGTTGTAAGCATTACGAAAAGTGCAAAACAACACAGCGCACATAGAAATTTTCCATCACTGTAGGAAAGAGAGATATAGGGTAAATTAGGGTCTGTTGAACAGTCGGGCATGTTGGATACTTTGTACATTAACGCGTTACCTCGCCATTTGTGGGCATCACATTCTGCTAGAAGTGGCTACTTCCCTAATTGACTTCTAGCAGAATGTGGTGCCCACAAGTGGCGAGGTAACACGTTAAAGTACAAAGTGTCCAACATGCCCGACTGTCCAACAGACCCTAATTTACCCTAAATCATTACTGGGAATTAAATTCGGGTCGCTAAATTTGTAGAAAAAAACGATACCTCTTAAGACATAGTGGAAGACCCATCTTTTTCACTAGATAGCTTAACCCTTTACAGCATAGTGGTTGTTCAGAAGAACCATAGTTTTCTTTCTTTCTCTACAGTTATAGAACAGATGTCCCACCATGCAACCACCTCTTGAGGGTACATAGAGGTGCCATCTGTGTTTCCAAATAACAACTAGCTCGATTATAGCAAGTAATTACCAGTTTCTGTAGTCATTTGTTCTCCTGCTAAATATGTTCAGCTACAGGGTTGCTTTCCAAAGAAGTTACTTCAAAATTAGCTGAGGTAAGATTTGTAAAATCGTTGTAAATGTCACATTACGGTATATTAGTATACAGGGTGATTCACGAGGATTTACCATCCTTTACGGAGATTATTTCTGAAAACATTTTGAGCAAAAAAAATCATATAAACATATTTTCTGTTCTCAATATTTTCAGAGTTACACTAATTTAAAGTTGTTTTCTTTAGTTTGAAGGTAAAAGAATAATACAAATAGAAAATGAACCATTCATAAGTATCATTTCTTTAATTGACAAGTATTATGAAGCAAAAAATGTGCTGTGAACTCCTTAGTTGCTTTGTATAGACATCTTTTTCTATTTGTAACTAGAAAATTACATTATTCTTACGCACTTATCACAACAATTATTACAAATCACACCACTTCCACCGACTTAATTATTTGCAGTTCAATTTTGCATCCTACTTTACAGTCTTGGAGAGTTTATAACACATTTTAAAAATGTCGCCGTCCGCTTGAGTACACTTGGCCGCACGCTTGTGAACGGCACTCGTCGCTCTACGTAACTGCATACGGCTATCTTTGATTTCCGTAGCGCTCGCGCTGGCTGCTGACTGCACGCTGACTAAGATCACGCGTTCACAGCAATGCGTTCCAATAACGAAACGTAACTCTGTAAATATTGAGAATAGGATCCATGTTTATATGATATTTTTTTGCTTAAAATGTCTTCGGAAATAAGCTCCACAAAGGACGGTAAATCCTCGTGAATCATTCTGTAGGCTATATCAAAATCTCTACTGTGGCATAGTGGTCGCTCAGAGTGACCATAATTTCTTTTTTGAAATTGTATACACGAGTTAAAATCTTGAAAAAAAAAAATCGAAACTTTGTTATGGCCCATGATAGGCCTATGACAGGCATGTCAATTGATGCCCACAGGAGCAAGCGCGCGCTTTAGAGCTCAGGAGAGCCTGAGCGCTTTTCAGCGGAAAGGAAAGAGACAGACGAAAGAGGTGGTATATGCCGCTTGGTCGAGCTATATTCAGGGATGGCCAGCAATGATTCAATAGATAAAGGGAAGAGAACTTATTAAAACTGTATCCCTGTTAATTTTTAGATTTTCCTGAGAAGTATAAGTGCATTATAAGAATGTAAGTTTTAATTTTAATGCTCATTTTTCACAAGTTTGATTTTTTATTCAAAAGAAATATTTTCTCAACTTTCCGTATAGAAAAGTGAAATTTTCAGGTATAGGCCTATTTATTTAGATGCCTTACAGAATGATTTCGTAAATCTAATATACCGTATATACGTATTACTGAAGATAGTGTATTGAAAATTTTGAAAATATTCGCATGGAAATTGTTTGTAAAGAAGTGAATTAACAAAGCAACTACTGTTACATCATGAGCAAAAGATACGTGCCCATGTGTTGTAAAAATGTCAGCTCTATATCTTCAGCAGATTTCGAGAAAATAATTTAATATTCTGATGATAGGAAGTTGCTCACAAATATCACCTTAAAAGCATAATGCGATAGGTATGAGTTTTGTTATGTAATATTAGTTACACTTAAAACAGATACAGTACCTAGGTAACTTTGCTTTGTACTGTAATATTGTTTTGATTAGTTTATTGATTACTTTTGTAAGGCTAAAGATACCGTCAATATAAATTCCAAGTTATCATGTCATACTCAATCTCTTTCTTTGGAATATCACTTTCTTTATGAATGATGTGTTTCATCCACTTAATACAGTATAATATTATACTACTATGGAATTTAAGTGAATATTCCTTCTTAACTCTCTATTATGTTATTAAGATTTAAAACACAAGTGCAATATTAAGAAATCAGTGTTAGTACTTTTGTTTTACAGACAATATAGATAATATTAAAAGAAAGAAGCCACATAAAAATAACGACATAAAATTTCATGTTCCGTTTGAAGTTTGTGCACCACAGTTTTCTTAATCCAACAGGTTGCTTATTCATATACACAACCCTTCCTCTTTCCATACTTAGCGCTTGCTGCCCGCGCACGACATCACTGGCCTATGAGAAACACACAAAAAAAAGTTTTCATTTCTTGGCTCACTGTGCTGTAAAGGGTTAAGAATCTGTATTACGATGTCTTTTATTTTCGCTGTTGGTTTTATTTCATAAAAATATCGATCTCCTGCTTTAGAAAATAGTAGTAGCTTAACAAACATACACACACAATGACGTAACATGGGAAGTTGTTTACAAGTAGGTAAGTTTTACAGATCTGAACCGGATTTCAGACCATCTCTTAGCTGATAACTTAGTCACGCACTGCAAGTGTACTGTCAGGAATTTCTGTAGTACGAAGAAAATACTAATAAGATACAAGTTAATGACATCCAATAGGACTTGCAGAACACTGTAGGTGGTGCATTTTGGTCTGTAGTTTATGATTACAATTCAACTTGATTAAATTATTACTAAGGAGAAAAAATTAACCGGCATTCACGGAATACTAATATGAAGTCGTCTTTGCTTACAAACGAACAGTTACTCCGCATGCAAATGTTGCAGGAGGTGGAGTGTACACGTCATACAAGAGTAGTTGTAACGAATAACTTATATCGACGTTGTAATTTACTTGCAGGCTGAATTGCTAATTTAAAGCCTTAGAAGGTGTAATAATTTTATAATAAGATATTGCAAAGCATTCTTCTTTTGGAACTTCGTCATTTATGGCCACACACGAATGCTGAATTTTACAGTCTAGGATTTCTATGCAATTAAAAATCGATTTACGTAATATTAATCCCTTGCTTGAACCGGATTTATATTATTGTTTAATAATTAGTCAGTTTTAGTACTTAAAGCAACGGACCTAGATTTAGTGGATTCTGAAAATAATATGTAAAAAATTGGCGTAACCTAAACTTTATGGTAATTGTTACTTTTGTCGTGATGTGTACTTGTTTCTACACTCATTTCTATCCTATTTAAAATAATTATCTATGGTTATCTACCCTTTAACCTTTGACCTTACCTGGGGTCTTTTCTGACCCCACACCATATTTTATTGTTAATATCTACATCCATATACTTCAAAATGTTCCAGTAACCTAGATATGATATCCTTGGTTATTTTATTTTCTTTTAAATTTAAAATAATTATTATTTCATAATTATATAGGCTATTGATTAATTAAAATGTATCTCAGTGAAACGTACAGCAGAGTCCGTATAGGTCAGTTTCTGTTAGATGCGTTTCCAATTCACTGTGGGCTAAAGCAAGGAGATGCACTATCACCTTTACTTTTTAACTTTGCTCTAGAGTATGCCATTAGGAAAGTCCAGGATAACAGAGAGAGTTTGGAATAGAACGGGTTACATCAGCTGCTCGTCTATGCGGATGACGTGAATATGTTAGGAGAAAATCCACAAACGATTAGGGAAAACACGGGATTTTACTTGAAGCAAGTAAAAAGATAGGTTTGAAAGTAAATCCCGAAAAGACAAAGTATATGATTATGTCTCGTGACGAGAATATTGTACGAAATGGAAATATAAAAATTGGAAATTTATCTTTTGAATAGGTGGAAAAATTCAAATACCTGGGAGCAACAGTAACAAATATAAATGATACTCGGGAGGAAATTAAACACAGAATAAATATGGGAAATGCCTGTTATTATTCGGTTGAGAAACTTTTATCATCCAGTCTGCTGTCAAAAATTCTGAAAGTTAGAATTTATAAAACAGTTATATTACCGGTTGTTCTTTATGGTTGTGAAACTTGGACTCTCACTTTGAGAGAAGAACATAGGTTAAGGGTGTTTAAGAATAAGGTGTTTAGAGCATGGAGAAAGTTACACAACACAGAACTGCACGCATTGTATTCCTCACCTGACATAATTAGGAACATTAAATCCAGACGTTTGAGATGGGCAGGACATGTAGCACGTATGGGCGAATCCAGAAATGCATATAGAGTGTTAGTTGGGAGGCCGGAGGGAAAAAGACCTTTGGAGAGACCGAGACGCAGATGGGAAGATAATATTAAAATGGATTTGAAGGAGGTGGGATATGATGATAGAGAGTGGATTAATCTTGCTCAGGGTAGGGACCAATGGCGGGCTTATGTGAGGGCGGCAATGAACCTCCGTGTTCCTTAAAAGCCAGTAAGTAAGTAAATGTACCCTTTAACCCTAGACACTCACCTGGGGTCTTTTCTGACACCACGCCATATTTTATTGTTAATATTTACATATATATTCCAAAATGTTCCAGTAACCTAGATATGCTATGCTTGATTATTTTAGTTTCCTTTACAATTAAAGTTATTATTTCATAATTACATATCGATCATTTTTTCATGTTTATTGCTTGACTTCGTGTATAGCCCCAGCTATACAACATGTTTCTATTTCCTAGTTAGAATTGTTTTGCAGTGACAGTGTTTTCTTGTAAGCAAAGCGAACACGTGCTTTAAAAGTGAACTAATGAATCAAATACAGCATAAATTGCCATGTAGACTATGGGTAAAATGTTGTAGATTCAAGAGTAATTATTTGCATTTGTAAAATTAGCTTCTTGGTTTTTCTACTGCAGCAGATGATGAGACTTAATTAATTAATTGTCGAAACATAATAATTAACACTCAATGCAATAGCTAATTCCTTTTTGTGTTTTATTTCAAGGAAAGTTAATGTGTTCTATTATAATTGAAAAAATAGAAACACAGATACAGAATAAATAGTCTGCCATTAAACTAATTTAATTAATTATTAATTCATTGTTTAAACATAGTAAGTAAATCTAGGTACACTAAACACTTTCAATTTACTTATACTGTATATAAAAATGGACTAAACTGTAATATATCCTAATTATTGAGAAGAATGGAGCGTGTGAACTGCACAAATAGAATAAGAAATGAAGTTATGTTGGAAAGAGTGAGTGAAGAAAGAATGATGCTGAAACTGATCAGGAAGCGAAAACGGAATTGGTTGGGTCTCTGACTGAGAAGAAACTACCTACTGAAGATTGCACTGGAAGGAATGGTGAACGAGAGAAGAGTTCGGGCAGAAGAAGATGTCAGATGATAGACGACATTAAGATATATGGATAATATGCGGAGACTAAAAGGAAGGCAGAAAATGCAAAAGATTGGATAATGCTGGGTTTGCAGTGAAAGACCTGTCCTTGGGCAGAAAATTGTGAATGAATAAATATTAACATCGAATACTCTTGGGGTCAAAAAAGAACCCAGGTAAGTAGCATCAAATTCTAGAGCAGCAAAGTTGTGAGGGTTAATATGCTTGCCTTTAAAACCAACGGAATTTCGCGGCTTCTAACACGAGTATAAATGATTAATTTCTTTTACTTCGTTATTTAACGACGCTGTATCAACTGCTGGGTTATTAATTAGCGTCGATGGAATTGGTGATAGCGTGATGGTATTTGGCGAGATGAGGTCGTGAATTCGCCATAGATTACCTGACATTAGCCTTACGGTTCGGAATCATCCCAAGCGGGCCCTAGTGCAACTCCGGATCAATTAATTTGAAGGCCTATAAGAGCATTATCTTGGTTTCCTTTAGAAATGGAAGTAGTGGTGGAAGAATTTTGTCGAATATTTACTACACGTAAAAAAAAAAAAATATGTTTTTTAAATGAAAAGGCTCCAAAAAAAATTTTACCTGTCACACATTGACATTGTTATCCACACGCAAAAGTTATACTTGTGTAATGCTTGCAAGTTCTCTTCTTATATTGTCTGGAAGTTCGTCCATAGTGTGAAGTTATTCTTCTACACCCTATTTTATTTATTTTTTTTTTCTTTAAGGGGTTAGGAACAGCTTACAATAAAATTTTGGAAATATTCAACATTTTTTCTCCATTACTGTATATCGTACAATAATGAAAATTAGTATGTGTAAAACACTGTCCTTCTGTTACATGAAAATAGTACATTATGCAACGAGCCTATAATGGTAGTAATTAAGGCAAGTCTCATACGACTTTTTATGCTCGACCATATTTCTAACTTGAAATTATTCATAAGTATTCATGTTATGGTTATCTAAGTGAGGAGCGGTAAATTGTGAGATGTGCGCAGACGCGAAAGTATTGATTTTTTCCGAGGAACGAATGTCATTGACCTTGATTTAATCTAGAGAATAACATGAACATTAATCTTGATATAGCCTGGAAATTGATTTAGAATTGAAAAACGAGATGACAAATTGAATTTATTTGAATATTATTTACAATCAACGCTAATTATTATAGTAACAGAACATAACCTTCTGCGACAGTATTGGGTTTCCAGCCTCCGTGACGTTTCGCTAGTTGTCTTTCGATTGCATATCCGAGAATAATCGATACTTGCGGTTTTATAATGCTACAATGGTGATTTCTCATTGGCTGAACAACTGAACTATAATGAATAGGCGTACTTTAATGAGGTGTATTAAAGGGCTACTACCAGGTGTATAATTACTACATTTCGGCATGGTCGAGCATAAAAACTATTTTTACGATTTAAAAGGATTTTTTTTTCCTTCAAAATTTAGTTCACTGTGCAGTGGCGATGCTTTTCCCACATAACTCAAAAACTATCCAGCATTCTGTGATGAAATTTTTTGTGTGTATTTATGCATGTCATATCTACAATATGATGCAAAATCACTTGATAGATTGTCTGATAAAAAATAATTTCATTTAAAAAAATGTTCAAACATTAGTATTGTCTATTACACAAAATAAAAATAAAAAAATATTATTTATTAAGGAATGTAGTTGAAAGAGCATTATATTGTAAACATGAGTTTCAGCAATAAAATAAAAGAGAGAGAACATTGAAAAGTTAACAGGTTTTTGAGTTATCAGGGAAACGCTTCATCACTGCACAGTGGACTGACAACATTTTGAATTTTTAAAAAACGTATATAAATATTTTTTTTTAATCGTAAAAATATTTTTATGCTCGACCATGCCGAAATGTAGTAATTATACACCTGGTAGCAGTCCTTTAATGCATGTCATTAAAGTACACCTATTCATTAAAGTTCAGGTTTTCGATTATTCTCGGATATGCAATCGAAAGACAACGAGGGAAACGTCACGGATGCTGGAAATCCAATAGTGCCGCAGAAGGTTATGTTCTGTTACTATAATAATTAGCGTTAATTTTAAATAATGTTCAAATAAATTCAATTTGTCATCTCGTTTTTCAATTCTAAATCAATTTCCAGGTTATATCAAAATTAGTTCGTGTTATTCTTTACATTACATCAAGGTCAATGACATTATTGTTCCTCGGAAAAAATCAATAGGCCTACTTTCGCGTCTGCGCACATCTCACAATATACGAGCTATCACAAGGTCACTTCCGATCTTCAGTCAGATACAAATAAAATGAATACTTCTGAATAATTTCAAGTTAGAAATATGGTCGAGCATAAAAAGTCGTAAGAAATTTGCCTATAATGGTAATTAAGACGCTCGTATGAAAATTATGAAACTCGCTTGCGCTCGTTTCATAAACGATCATACTCGCGTCTTAATTACTATCATTATAGGCTCGTTGCGTAATGTACTATTCTGGTATAGCAGAAGGACAGTGTTTTATACATACCAATTTTCATTATTGTACAAGATACAGTATTGGAGGGGAAAAAATGTTGAATATTTCCAAAAATTTTACTGCTGTAAGCTGTAGCTAACCCCTTAAGGTGTGAAAAACAATTCCATCAAAATTTGTCGGGAATATATGTGAATGCAGACGGACACCACTTTGAACAGTTATAATACGGATTAATACTCATTATGAAATAAAATATAATTTTGTACATGCTATTATTAATCAAAGTTACGTAAGTAAAAAATACGCGGGAGATTACGGACTATAAATACCCTAAATAAACTAAAACATTAACTTGACTAAAATATGGGTCCAAATGTCTCTTGAATAAGAGACCAGGGTTTTCTTATTCATTTGAAATCGGATACAGAACGTTCGTGTCGAAATTGAATGGTTCGTGTTATTCATAGAATACACTGATTAGTTATAATACAAAAGAATACAAATGCAGTCATTACAATTTTAGAAACAAAAATAGATCTAAGATAAGTATAACATTTGAGTTGAATTAAAAATAATTGGTTATTCAATCTACCTATCCCAAATTAGAAACAATATTATTTCTATCAATTTCTTCCGCACAGTCGTAATGGTATCCATCTGAAATGCTATTGTTATCTTCCTTAAATTTTGTTAAATAGGCCTATATGTAGTTTTGTACCTAAACGTCCACACCTGTGGAGTAACGGTCAGCGCGTCTGGCCGCGAAACCAGGTGGCCCGGCTTCGAATCGCGGTCGGGGCAAGTTACCTGGTTGAGGTTTTTTCCGGGGTTTTCCCTCAACCCAATACGAGCAAATGCTGGGTAACTTTCGGTGCTGGACCCCGGACTCATTTCACTGGCATTATCACCTTCATTTCATTCAGACGCTAAATAACCTAAGATGTTGATACATCGTCGTAAAATAGCCCAATAAATAATAAATAATGTACCTAAACCGTGTTTGGTTGATCAGATTATTCAAAATAAAATATAGTCCTATGTAAAAATTTAAATATTTTTCACATCAAGCGTCATGTAATAGTAACAGTAATAATAATAGACCACCTCTGTGGTGTAGAGGTCAGCATGCTGGTCTCTTACGCAGAGGACCCGGGTTCGATTCCCTGTCGGGTTGAATTTCCTGGTTGAGGTTTTTTCAGGGTTTCTCCTCAACCGTAAGGCAAATGCCAGGAAATTCGGGCCACAACATCCCTGAATATCATCAGCCTCATTCATCACCGAAATCATATTGATAACAAATAAGTAATACATATACAGTCGCCATCTAGTTCACAACAATAGAACAAGTCTCAACAATAGTACACAGGCCTTCGGATTTCTCACAGAAGATTAACTCGCGATATGACCAGATGTTAAAGCAAATGTAAATTACAGCGAAAAAAAAATAAATAATAATAATAATAATAATAATAATAATAATAATAATAATAATAATTTTACATTACATGGTTGTTATTTTATCTAAATATTTTAATGTCAGTTATATATTATATTCAAATATTTGAGATTTATGTATGTATATGTATAGGCCTATATATGTATATATCAACAATAATGCTATATAAATATATTTATATTACATCACTTTATTATGTTTAAACGAATATCCTTTAAAGCTATCAATAAAAGTGAAATTTCTTTAAGCCTTAATTCTTGCTCACTTTCAAATTATTTCATATGCAAGTTGTTGCATTGCAATAAATCTTATCTTTTTAATAATTATTACAACTCTAATGTAGACCTATCCACGTATTTTTTTTAATATTAAGTTATTATAATTTGCATAACAATATTATATATATAGGCCTATATTTTTTGTAGAAGTCCTTGATTAATCTCTCTTCTTATTATTCTGAATATTGTTATCATTAGGCTACTCTTATTATTATTATTATTATTATTATTATTATTATTATTATTATTATTATTATTATTATTATTATTAGGCGTATTATTTCTCATGTACAGTAATATAATAATATTGTAATACCATTATTATAATAATTACATCTTCTTTTTCATATGACATTATTATTATTATTATTATTATTATTATTATTATTATTATTATCATCATCATCATCATCATCATCGTCGTCGTCTTTTAATGTTCCTTTTTTTACTTATTGCATTTATGATAAATTTACCGCACTTAAACTTGAAGATAGATATTTAATTTCATTTAGGAACTCTTTCTGAGTCTTTTTTTATTTCGATCTTTTTAGGCCCTATGATTTTCATTAAATAGTTTTCATGTATTGTATTTTAATGCATTTATTTTAATAACTTTAAAACGTTATTTATTTACAGATTTACAAATTATTATTATTTAAACTTTATATTTTCGTAATTATTATTATTATTATTATTATTAGTATTATTATTATTATTATTATTATTATTATTATTATTATTATTATTATTACCGTTAGTCATATTTCCTCTGGAGCACTGTCACAAGTCGTAACATAACTAACAAAACACTGGCACACGAACGTTGTCACAATTTAAAAAGTTGCAATAAATTACACAACAATTAATGATCGAAATGAGAACGTTGTGACTCACGGTTAGGTAATCGACGTGATTCTTCTTCCGGAGAAATCGGAGGCGGCGGCGGCAGCGGCGTCCTCGGTCCTTCCTGCCCGTCACCTTGACAACGAACTATCAGCTGCCAAGGCAAGACAAGTGAGAAACATTGAATGCAGAACTGTCCCTCGGTGCACGCACTATATGTGTCTCGTATTCTTCCCGCTGCTCTTCCTCCGGATTCTCCTACCGTCCGTCCGTCTATCCGTCTTGCCGGTTCCTTGCAATTGGTTACTGCAGAACCAGATCGACGTCTTGCAACTTGTACTTATAGCCTGTCTGCTCGTCCGTCTGTCTGTCCGTCCGTCTCTATTTTCCGCCAAATAGAAACAGAAGAGGAAGAAGAAGAGAACAGGGGGGGAGGAGCAACAGAAGATACTTCTTCTAAGACCCCCTTTTTTTTAAAAAAAAAGCTTCGTGATCGTTGGGATCCAAGACATAACCCCTTCCCCCTCTCCTGCCTGTTCCCTGCCCCCACCATGTTTTAGTCACCTTTTCGATCATGCTATTAACGTAGTGTCCTCACTAGATTGTGCCAAACTTAATGCTGTTCCTCGCTACGTGCCTCGGTCAGAGCGCGGATAGGCTACACCAGAAGTTCAAGTCCTCCACTCTCGACCTCTCTACCCCCCCTCAGTGGCAATTCTCCGCCCTTCTGAAGGTCGATGCCTGTCCCTTCGAGGAACCGTCACGAAAGATGCTGTATCACATGCAGAGATTTGTATTTCTGGGCTGACACTAGAAACTACAATAATATACTGTACGTATCCAGTTATCAAATGTTTAATTAAGGACATCGACATTGTTGTGACTACAGCCCGGAAATTCGTGTATGG